>NC_056744.1:251933821-252006321 GCF_019279795.1 Protopterus annectens | reverse complement strand
GGGCATGGATTTTTTTTGACAATGAAAGGTATGGGAAAGACAGGGAAAGGGGAGGAGGAAGGCAAAATAGCAGTTCTAAGCATATAACAAACATCACAAGACATGACAGAAAAAGGTTATAAATAAACATACAGGAGAGGTAATACATGTAGACAGCACAAAGACTCTACAACACGGGTGAAGGAAAATTGACAAACAAGGTATAGATGCATACCAGCCATGGTGTTTGTCTTTTTAATTTCTCCAAGTCTTTTGGGTTTCTAATACCATGACGGGAATAGACCCCATTCCTAAATCAAAGTACGATTAAAGTTCATGAAATTAGTATTGTTTCACTCTTTGATGTTAACCAAAAGTGCTCTTCGCAGCACCCACAATGTGCCAAGTAATGACTCCTTCTGAAATTCGGGTGATGTTACATGAATTGGTAACATATCTAAATACGATTGTAAATTCTTTTTTATAAGACCAGTTGCTCCTATTACTATTGGAACTGTCTGGGTATCTTTCTTTCACATGGCTCTCATTTCTGCCTGTAGATCGAGGTATTTTATGACTTTGTGTCTCTCTGTACTCAAGACACTATAGTCACTAGATGTGGCGATTTCAATTATCAATTTTCTTGGACCACTATATCCGGTTTTCTAGCATCTGTCTTTTGGACTGTTGGTATTGGGTGATCTCATGTGATGTAAACTTCATCATTTTCTATGATTCTCTGTGGCTTATGTTTCCAGTGTTTTTCAGCCACTTCAATACCATAATGTTTGCACAATCTCCAGTGTAACAATCTTGCCACATTATTATGCCTTTCGGTATACAGTCCCTCTGCCATTAGAGAGTCACAACCAGCAATAAGGTGTGTAACTGTTTCCAATTCGGTTCCACAAAACCTACATATGTCTATATTTCCCACATGTTTAATGGACATAGTTAACCAGCGTGTACGTAGCCCACTGTCTTGGGCTGCCAATATTAACCTTTCATTTCTTTATGTAAATTCACCTCTCCTTAACCATTCCTGCATTCGTTCTTGATCAACATGAGGCTCTTCCAGAAGTTTTCTATACTTATGTTTTTTCCACATTTCTTGCCTTCTCATCTGGTCCTTCACCTTATATTCTTTCTTTTGTTTTTTTAGCACATTCAGTTGCTGCCTGTTTTTTTTTCCACTTCTGATTTGATTTCCATTCCCGCTTGACGTTGATATGCTTCTGCTAAATTAAGCAGAGATGTCATCTTAGATTTTTTCTCCTCATGTTTCAAAACTTTCACCACATTTGGATCTTGTGAGGTCAGTAGATATGTGTGGAGCCCCACGATTGCAGATCTATACATGTAATCAATTTCAAGGGGGCCCATCCCTCCCTCAGAACGGGGAATATATAATCTTGGTATACACTGATTTTTATAAATCATTTGGTGAGCATGAAGCATCCTTCTTGTTTTAATATCCAATCTATCCAATACTTTTTGGGGCCAGTTAATCACTTCAAAACTATAAGTTAGGACAGGAAGAGCAAACTGATTTATAGCTTGGATCTTATTCCTAGGTGTCAATGCTGTTTTCAGGATTAATTTAAGTCTTCTAAAGTACTCCTTACTAAGCCTTATTCGCATTTGTTCATGTTTTATTGCTGATCCTTCATCAGGTCCCAAGTATTTATACACTTCCTCTTGCTCAAGTTCTTTTATATCACATTCTTTTCCCAAACTGATGTTTTCCTGGTGCTGCAATTTTCCTTTTTCAAAGATTGCTTTTGCACATTTATTACAACCAAATGACATTCTAATATCATCTAGAAAAGTTTTGACAACCTGCAGCTGTGCTTTCAGTTCCTCATCTGATGAGCTATACAGTTTTAAATCATCGACAAAGAGAAGATGAGAAGTCATTAGACATTGTTGTTTCCTAGGAGCCAAATTGTAGCCATGGCCTAAGCTATTAAGTAAACAGCTTAATGGATTAATGGCAAGGCAGAATAGCAATAGTGACAGAGAGTCACCTTGGAATATCCCCCTTTGAATTTTTATTCCTGGGATAATAACTTGTCCTTTATCATGGCTTAATTGAAAAGTGGTCTGCCACTGTTTCATTGTTACTGTAATGTAATCAATCTGTGTAGGATGTACCTTATACATTTTTAAGCACTCTTTTATCCATGAAAGTGGGATACTATCATATGATTTTTTATAGTCAATCCATGCCATACTTAGATTCTTCCCTTTCTTACAGTTCTCCACTATAACTTTACTTAACAGCAAATGATCCTTTGTTCCATATGAATTTCTTTTATTGCTCTTTTGTTCTACTGCCATAATTGAGTTTTCTTCTAAATGACTATAAACTCTGTTGGCGTCAGTCCCCGTATAAAGTTTATACATCATCATAAGACAAGTTATCGGTCTATAATTTTTAGGGTAGCTTGCAGGTTCACTCTTAAGTAAGAGCATTGTTTTTCCTGTTGTTAACCAGTGCAGTGTCTGTTTGGGGTGTGCATATAAATAGTTCTTACTCATGGCTAGATCCTCGTCCCATGGTGCAATGTAGAACTACACATGTACCTTTACACTACTCTGTGCTGAGATGTTGCAAACTGTGTGATAGTCATGTCTGAATGTGTATGACTGATGGTAGATGTGTTTTATAAGGAAATAAATGGAGATTACAGTACACAATGGATATTGAATCCAGTCATCATGTAGCATGTCAGCAGCACAAGTGTAAGCCAAGCAGCAGCACAGATGAACAAATCCAGCCAAGGAGATGCAGGAGAAGCAGAGAATAGAGTAGAACCTCCAACCCTGCATGTGAAAGGCAAACAAACAACCTAGCACTGCCAAGCAGCGGTACTGCAGCAAAGCAAATATGTGGCTTTCTAATACACAAATAAGTGTACACAACCAAAACATAGGTGAGATGGAATGCATATCTCAAAGACATAAGCCACATCAGAGACAACACAGATGCATTATCATATATATGTGACATGTGATGGATTAAAATGATCCTATCAAAAAGACATGTCTGTACACATACAAATACCAAAGACAATGACTACTGTTTTAATGGTAAGAAATGTATGATTAATGTTTGATGAGGAAATCTAGCATGCACATGGGGATGAAGAAAATAATTTCCTGGGTAATGCTCAACACAGAAGTATAACAGGAACAATGATAGAATGCAGGTAATTGCCAGAACCTTGTGTGCATATACCTTGAATGTGTATTATGTCAAACAGTTGGCACAAGGTAGGATTGTAACTGTGCAACTACATGACACTGATATAATGTAGAGGAAGGTTAATGCATGCCATGTATATGTGGAACATATATGACAAAGCTAAAAGGGAAAGGGAGATGGACAACACAGGCCCACATCAGTGAGGGAATGTCAGCAACAAAAAGTAGGCAAACAACAAAGCAGGATGACCTTATCTAAGGGTAAACATTGCACATGCATGTGTCCATCACATAGGGTGGTGTGGAAGTCCAACAAAACTATATTTGAAGCAAATGGCAAACATATGTCACATGGGCAAACTGCATTCCTGATGGCTCTAAATATGTCTGTGTACAAATGACACAAACACAGTAATGTTTAACTGTTAAACAGCAAAATGCACAGGTCACCAAATAATATTCAGTGTCATATACAGATGTATATTGTCTGCCAACATAATACAACAGGAGCAAAAACACCCTTATTGATGTATATAGCATTGTCCATGTGTATGACTGTTCAATGGACTGATCTGTGAGCAATGCTATAACACAAGAAAATGAAATAACTGTATGTACACAGTTCCAAACTACAAGGGTGTTTTTTTCCTCAATCATAATATGTGCATGCACATGTACATTTATGTAAATCATTGCATATGCTCTCCAAGTGCATAAACAATGGCATTATGCAAACCTGTTTATGCATATTGTAATATAACAAATAAAGACAAACAAGACATCCAGAAATTATGCTAAATAAAGATTCAACTCCACTGTATATAGACTCAGGGAACATGGCTGTCTATGTAGTATGTAAAGGATACCTGCTCATATATAGCAGTCATAGTAGTTTTATATAACATGGCACAATATTATGCCATGTTATATCACAGTCACAGTAAGTTGATATAACATGGCACAATATTTACCACTACATGCCATACACAAATCCAGTGTGACAGCATGACACCACAGTGTTACTAAAATCACATGTGCAAACATCTGTCATATTGGTGAAGAAATATAGCACAGCAACAATGGATAGAGAAATGGATGCAATGTATACACACCAATAACGTGCAAATAAACTAAATTGACCCATCTCACTGTTTTATGTGCAAAGCATGGGAATGATATAGTTTGTGATTTGCTTCCATCCCACCCATTTATACAGTCGAACAAAACAAGCATAACAATTGTGTCTCACATGATAGTAGTTAAAACAGTCATATCTGTCACATACAGGGCAACAGTGGTGGACATAATAGTATGCTGCGCTGCATGCATAGGTATACCCATGCACACACATATGCACAAACATACATGTACACACACACACACACACACACACACACACACACACACACACACACACACACACACACACACACACACGCACATACTTGCACACAAGGATTAGCACCCCTGCCCATATGGAGCAATACATGCATTAAGTACAACATATCATGCACATCTAATTGATTACCACATGCATAATGTGGTAATGTGTGTCATGCTGCAGCTGCAATATAATGCTACCTATCATATGACATCTGTAGTGTATGGTAGGATGTATAACAGATAAGACAGATACGCATGACAGCAATATGCGATGTCTGCACATCTGTGCCTATACAGTACATTTTGTGATATTGTAAACACTGCTGTGGCAGCATTAAATAATTGTATCACACAGAAAATACATATGGGCTTGATGGGCCACCCTGGTGAGGTCAAACATTGCAAATGATCTTAAGTGTGATGTCTTCAAAGGAGCAGTGCATGGCGTATGCCAAGTCTTGGAAAAAATTCTCATCTGGTCCCTCATCTGTCATCATCTTCTGGATCTCATTCTATAAATCATCTCCATGTGGTGGTGGTGGACATCTTCAATGGCAAGCAGCAAGAATGATGGCATGTGTGGTTCTTGACTTCTTATCATCATCATCATCATCAAACCCATCATCTTCCTGGTCCTCATAGTCCGAGTTGCCTGGCAGTGGTCTGGAATGTTATCATCTCCCGCATCTGATAGAAGAGCTGCCACAGGTCTCACACTCTGTCAAGGTTAAACACAGTTAAAAAAATACATGCATAATACATGTTCTTCAAAGCTATGAGCACATAGCTTAAAGCTATGAGCACATAGCTTATACAAGCAGACACAGTCTACAAGTGAAAACTTTTCTGTATGTCACATTACAGTACTGTATGACCTTATGCAAGTGTAACATAATATGTTATAAAAATCATGATTTCAATCCATAACAATGTAAAAGTAGTTGTCTAACATACATCATAGTCATGTGCAAAACAGACCTGTCATAAAACACAATTAGATGTGTCCCAAAATAATATTAAAGTCAGTATGTGGTAGGCTATTAACATGATAAAAGCATATGAGACTGTAATTGTGACATGTTTTCCCAGGGTATATCACAATGCATTACAGTTGTCATTAAAATGTAATTGTCAGATGATATTGCTCATAAGGTGCATTTATACTTCATATAATAAAAAGAACTGAAGGTAGCAGATGTACGGTCATGATCATGCAACATTCCCAATGTTCTTTCATTGGTATGTATTAATTCTTCAATAGAAGTCCATGTGTGAGCTACTACATCCGTTATAAAGTGTATTAGGTTACTCCAGCACATTACATGGCATGCAATACACAGTTTATCTGAGAAAATACTATATGTACTTGTTCAAGTATGAATCAGCCGTGAGTATATATACAAAACACACATGTGCACAGCCAGCACATATATATATACCATGACAAGGATGCCATGACTCAGTGGTATGCAACATTGACATGTTTCAACATTCTAAACAACTTGCTACACTATAAACTCATAGTGAAACTGAAAGCATAACATTTTGAATTTAGTCTCTAGCATAAAACACTAGAGACATACTGTCAAAAGATTTTAATACTCTTAACATATACTGGAAGAATCACGCAGATAAAAGTAAGCAAAAAGGTTTATTTTACATGCATGGAGACATGCTACAAAGTACATGGTATGTCAGCAGTCTAAATTCTGCACACTTCACATGGGTTTTTATACCCTTTCCTGCACGTACACAGCAGCTGGTTACTAGACAAGGAATTTCAGTCAAGGCTATAAATTCACATCCTAGAGCCTTAGATGGTCAGAGGTCAGGCACAAGATAGCTTGTGCCTGGATCAAGGTATCATCTGTGCATTCCTCTTTGGTCAGCAAATTCTTTACAAGAAAAACAACTTATTTTAGCTTATTTCTTTGCACGCAATGCAGTTTCACATTTTAACCCTTACCATACATGATACAAAGATGTTGAACACAAAGATTTTTACTACATTTCCCCCCTAACAACACTTTGTATCATCAGTAATACATTTTATACATACAGTTTTTCGCATGACTCGTGTTCTATATATTCAGAATAATAAGCTTTATTTGCATTGGCAGACAATACATTTGATATTATCATTCGGATGCAAGGAATGCAGCAACAGTCCAACAGTAGGAATATAATGGCACCAAAACATATAGCAATTAAGACATTCATAAGTACTGTTCCCCAATTTCCAAACCAATTTTGGAAAAAGTCAGTTAATGGATTCTGTCCTGGTTTTGTAAGTTCAGAAACTTGTTGTAGGATCTCCAGATGGCTGTTAATGTCATATTCGTTGTCTGTAATGAACGGACAACACTCGCAAGTACCTCCTTTCGCTGCTAGGGTGAAATCGAGCGCCATAAGATTCTGCAGTGCTACAGTCCTTATTGCAGTTAACTCATCCGTCACCAATTCTAGCACAGAAAAAGTTGCATTGCTCAGAGTTTCTAACAGTTTTCTGAGCTCCCAAATGGATTTACTGTCCCATAAGCTGGAAGAATACCAGCCCAGGAAATAACATCATCGCCCAAGTCCATGTGTGATAGCCCCTTGCTGCTACTATGGGCCAAATCGTGGTGAAAGATCCAGGATGCATCAACGTTACCTACGGGATTAACAGGTTTATTAACAGCACGTACATTTCGTATTTTACCTTGGGGAAGAGAAAATGTATGTCTTATAGCTGGTGCTAAATAACCCAAAAAGCAACTGCCTGACCAATTCCTTGGTAACCATTTGTATGCTTTTCTACTACAGATAAAATAACAATCATTTACTTTAAGTGCAATATTGACTGGAACAGAGTGATTTCCTTTGTCTTGCAGCCCTTTAAACAACAGATCATACACAGACAACATTTTTTCAAAGAAAATTTGTGTCATTAACAAGCCCTGTACTATTAACAAGCACTCTTATAGGCTTGAAACTCGTTGCACAGTGCCCATCTATTGTACAGTTATGAATTATTGTTACATTACACTGACTCCATCCAACCTTACAGTTCCATTCTGGCGATCCATGAGGGGTAATGCTATTTTGTCCTTTAAGGCTACGTTTGAAGTTTCAAATAGTAAATTAGTCCATGTATCATTTGCCCCCAAAGGGACTGTACCTAACATTAGACCACCATGTACAGTAGGGATAGCCGTGCATATCCAACAATTTGAAACATTAAAAGATAGAGCATATGCATACTTAATAGCTTGATATGTATTAAAAGGCGGATGCCAAGCCGTATTCTCGTCTCTCTTTACTTGGCTAGTCTTTTTTGAAAATAAAAACGGCCAAAACAGAAAAGTAACAATCACACATATTAACAACAAAATTATTTTGGAATACTTTGGTGGGAAAGGCTGCTCCCTTCCGGTATTTCTCTGCATTGTTACAATAGTCAGATATTCATACAAAACAAGATTACTACTAATCAGTGTTCCTCAGGGGGAACTCAAGTTTTTTTCTAGTTCAAACTGTTTTATCAGTTTACAGTGTGTCAGATGAATCCACGATGTTCTTTCCTTTATTCTAACTGCTGTAGGTGTTGAAATCAAAACCTGGTATGGACCTTCCCACTTTGGTGAGGCCCAGCTTTTCCTCTTGACAATTTTAATCCAGACCCAATCCCCTGGTTTCACTTCCAGGATCCTGTTGTTCTTCTGATCTGAAAAATAATAATTCGTTAGAGAAATGTTAGTTTTGGTCAGCAACAATTTCCTCATGTAATCTGCTATCTCTTCACCCCCCTCACGTTCCGCAGGCAAAAGATTTTGCCACTGTGGGACGTAATAAGGTCTCCCGTATAATAGTTCAAATGGTGTGACCCCTTTTGAGGTGGGAGTGGTACGCATGGACAGGAGTGCCAGAGGTAAGCAGTTTATCCAAGACTGATGTGTCTCGGCCATGAGTTTACGTAACTTGCCTTTGAGAATGCCATTATGGCGTTCAACCAACCCTGCTGACTGTGGGTGGTAGGCACAATGGTGTTCTAACTCGATCTGAAAAACGGCGGCCAGCTTTTGAATAACTTGGTTTATGAAATGTGTGCCATTATCAGAATAGATGCATGTAGGTAGCCCAAAATGAGGGATAATGTTATTTGTAAGGCCTTGGCTACCGACAGTGCATCTGGGTGTGCTACCGGAAAAGCTTCAACCCATTTTGTAAAAGCGTCAATAATGACTAACACAAATCGCTTCTGTTGAACAGGAGTTAGTTCAATAAAATCCATACAGATTGTGTGAAATGGATACGGAGGCAGCGGGAAAGCTGCTGGGGTGATCTGCACCCCACCACCATGGTATCGTGCACAAAGCAGGCACGATAAACAAAATCATTTAGCGTATGCTATAAAGCCCTTGGTCCAGAAAATTTGCTGGATCATTTGAACCATAGCAGCAGGGCCCAGATGAGATGGGCCATGCATCACTAATGAGGCATACCTAAAAAGGTTTGTTGGCAAGACATACTTATCATTTTGGATCTACAAAAACTCCCTCCTTTTGAATAGCCCCATATTTAATCCATCGCTGTTTTTCCTGAACTGTACTAAGTTCCTGCATTACCTGTAAAGTTTGTAAATCAAATTTATCTGTAGGGTGAAGTTCCTTCTGTGTGGTCTCAAGTGCAAAGGTAGAGGTTAAGGCTATACTTTTTGCAGTTTTATCAGCCAGTGCATTTCCAAGTGATACCGGATCCTTGGCATTCGTGTGCGCTGCGCACTTACAGATGGCCAGTCCCCGTGGCAGTTGGACAGCTTGTAAGAGGCTAAGGATTAAATCCTTGTGGGTTATTTCCTTTCCTGAGGCCATAACCATTCCCCTATTTTTCCATTGCTGTGCAAAGACATGGACCGTGGAAAAAGCATACTGACTATCTGTGTAGATAGTAACTGCCTTATCCTTTGAGATGGTGCATGGTCTGGACAAAGCAATCAATTCAGCCGCTTGTGCGGACAGGTTCCTGGGGAGGGGTCTTGTCTCTAGTACCGTAGTCTCAGTTGTGACTGCATAACCCAGTTGTGTAATGCCTGCCTCATTTTTACATGCTGACCCATCTACAAACAGGGTCCAATCTGAATTTGCCAAAGGTTGGTCCTTAAGGTCTGGTCTTGGTAAGACATTAGAGTGTATTAAATCTAAACATACGTGAGGGGCACCATCGTCAGCTGTAGGTAACAGCGTGGCTGGATTAAGAGTGGTGCATCGCTCAATGGTCATGTGTGGTTGTGATGGTAGCATTGTCATGCAGGATAAGTGTCTGCTAGGAGAGAGAAAAGTAATTTTATCCTGTAGTAATATTACCGCGACAGAGTGCGGTACTCGTAAGGTAAGATCATGAAACAAAACTAGGGTTGCAGACGCTTGCACAGCCTGTGCGGCTGCAACCCTACTGCTTGTACACAGTGTGGCAAAGATCGTGCCACTGTGTCCAATTTACTGGAATAAAAAGCTAATGGTCTTAATTTATCCCCATAAGTTTGCAATAGAACCGATGTCATAAAGCCCTGCTTACAATCTACTGTCTGAACAAAGGGTTTTGTATAGTCAGGGAAGCTAAGTGTTGCAGATCCTGCTCTCAACTGTTTTACCCTAGTAAATGCCTGTATTGCCTTATCCGTCCATTGCAGCACGTCATGTGCTGCCATGGAAAGTGCAAAAATAAGTTCTGAAAGTGGACTTACTTCCTCTACATAGTTGGGAATCCAACTACGACAAAAATTTGTTGTTCCTAAAAATGACATCATTTCTTTTTTTTGTTTTGTGCTGGGCATTGGTGCCTGTAAAATAGCTTCTTTTCTACAGTTATCTAGTTGTCTAC
Source organism: Protopterus annectens (assembly GCF_019279795.1). NCBI lineage: Eukaryota > Metazoa > Chordata > Ceratodontiformes > Protopteridae > Protopterus > Protopterus annectens. The sequence goes on along the minus strand of NC_056744.1, from coordinate 251,995,890 downwards.
CAGCAATTGAAATGGTATAGCCTAGATACCGTACTTCAGTTTTACAAAATTGTAATTTAGATTTATTTACCTTATGTCCCTCTTTCGCCAAAAATGCAATAACCGAATAGTTTCGGACTCACAGACAGCCTCCATGGGTGCAGCCAGTAAGATGTCGTCCACGTACAATAGTAGATGACAGCCATATTCTGGTTGAAACTGTGCCAGGTTTGTCGACATTTCTTGCAAAAAGATTGTAGGGCTTTCACAATATCCCTGTGGCAGTCGTGTGTATGTGTACCGCTTATTCATAAACGTAAAAGCGAACCAAAACCTATTATCGTCCTGTAGGGGAATAGAAAAGAATGCAATACTAATGTCAATAACAAAAAAATACTTATCCATGGGAAGGATATCATTTAACAACACAGATGGATCTGGGACCATAGGAGCCCTTGGCACTACAGCAGCATTTACAGCCTGCAGATCCTGTACCATTCTCCATGTGGTTACTGGGAACAAGGGTGTGTTACACAGTGAATCTGTACATGGAATTAAAACCCCAGCTCTCAGTAGAGCCGTGATCACTGGACAAATGCCTTCTTCTGCCTTTTTTACTTAATGGATACTGACGCTTGTGAGGTCTAAAATAGGATTTTGGAGTTATTTTAACCTGTCCTGCTGTTTTCATTAGCCCAATGTCGTGCTGTCCTAGGGACCATAAGGATTTTGGTACTGACTGTAGTTTCAATTCTTCTTGTGGGGTCAGAAAGCATAGTCAGGATGGCATGCCTCCTGTAAAACTACAGAGGACACCTTTTTTTTTTTTGATTTTCTGCTTCTTTTTCCTGATACTGGGGTGGACCGACCATTTCTTTAGGGACTTCTGGATACAAGGGTGGGGCTGTCGGTTTACGACATACAACAGATGTCTCATCATCTTCTTTATGGACAAAAAATGCACCTTTTGCACTTGAGCCACCACTTTCCTTATTCGAAAATTGTTCCCTATGCCTCTTATTAGCTTCTTTTAACCATTTTTGTGCTTGAGGGAATCCCACCTTTACTTGATTTTTAACTTTGCCTCCTGCGTCCTTACGCAGATCTCTCTCCAAATTTTGACATTCTGATCTATTTAAGTTACCACTAAATCCATAATTTGTCTTTCATTTTTTTATGTATTTTAAGTTTTTTTTTTTTTTTTTTTTTTTTTTCTTGGATGTAATTTAAACATATATTCCTCATCTTCAGTCCTTTTATTTAAGCAGCCCTTACTAGCACAACAACTGCTTCCTATTCCCATTTTTCTTATTTAAAAGAAAAACTGTTTCCCATTTTTCTTATTTAAAAGAAAAACTGTTTCCTTTTCCTGAGATCTCTACCGGTCTTTTGTCAAATTTAAACAAAAGAAATTCCTTTATGACTAGTCCCTTTGTTCTTTTTAAAAAGAGAACAATGCAAAAAGAAAGAAAAAAATGTTACGCTTACCTTTCTGCGGTTCTTTCTCCCCGTTCGTCACCGTCCCACGGATCGAATCTAAGAGTGACTGGCCTCTACTTACGACTTCTTTGTCGGAGGTCTTTCCATTCAAGGGAGCCCGAGATTCGTTCTCCCATTCCTGTACAGGTTTTTCAGTCCCTCTTATGCGATTCGTACCGTGAAGAGGTGGCCCCACGGTCTTGGGCGCCAGAAATGTCAAAAGATTTTAATACTCTTAACATATACTGGAAGAATCACGCAGGTAAAAGTAAGCAAAAATGTTTATTTTAAATGCATGGAGACATGCTACAAAGTACATGGTATGTCAGCAGTCTAAATTCTACACACTTCACATGGGTTTTTATACCCTTTCCTGCATGTACACAGCAGCTGGTTACTAGACAAGGAATTTCAGTCAAGGCTATAAATTCACATCCTGGAGCCTTAGATGGTCAGAGGTCAGGCACAAGATAAGCTTGTGCCTGTATCAAGGTATCATCTGTGCATTCCTCTTTAGTCAGCAAATTCTTTATAAGAAAAACAACTTATTTTAGATTATTTCTTTGCACGCAATGCAGTTTCACATTTTAACCCTTACCATACATGACACAAAGATGTTGAACACAAAGTTTCTTACTACACATACCATAAAAACAAATGTCTAGAAGACAGTCTGACAGGAAAAAAGTCTTACTCTCATGGTCCATTATTTATATGTGTGCCTCACACAATTGTATTGAGGTGTCAATATGACAATTACGAACCAGAAATATGTCTGCTAACAGCATTCAGAATATTGAACAGCAGACACCCATTCAGTAATAGAGTAGTTATTAATCTCTACTATCTGTTCAAACAGCAATAACAGCACAATCAACTTACATGTGAAACATTCTAGCTAAAAGTCCTATGATAATTATACAGTCACAGTCTGCCATATAGGTTGTCATGTTAAAAAATTTGATTACCAAATGCACCCTTCTTATAACTCAAAGTGCAATGTTTCAATTAAATTTATAATGTTTTTCACAAGAGATCAGTGACTATTGTGGTTACCTTACAGATGCATTATGGGTAGTCTGGCATTAATATTAGCATGCCTGACACTGCAAGCAAAATTTATTTTTTTTTAATGGTGTTATGAGTATTTCCGGGGAAATTGACAGTTATAACGCATACCTCTCTCCCTCTGCTGCTTTTCCAGCTACTGAATATGCTTAATGCACAGAGCTAATTTCTAGGGCCTGTCTTCATCACCTCCAAAAAGGAAAAAGGGGTGTACTACTATCTCGGAAAGATTGCGCCAGGTGACATATGATGTTTGATATGTATTGAACAACAGTGAAAAATAGTGAGCATCACATGCCCTCTAGCCTTGACATGAAATATAATTTTGCATTCAGTTATGGCTGTGTTACTCTAAATACTACACACACATGATGAGTACTACATACAAACTGGAGGAACCAAAAGTAAAACATGCAACTCTCATCTTTGTTTGCACTACAACCTGCTACTTACCTGCCTTGCTAATCCATCTTGTCTGTGATTTTATGGATTTATATAAGTTAAACAACTCAACCGTATGACTGTGTAGGGATAAATTAAACCTATGAATTTGTGCTTCTAAATTACAGGACAGGTAAAAGAATAGTCCAACTTGCAACACATGGTGTGCATTTGAAATATCAAAGCATACGATCTTGATCGCATGTCAGCAAATTATTTACAGCAACAACTAACAGCTGTAAAAATTCAGAGCTCAGAGGCTCATACTTTGTAATAGAACACATGGATGCACTTAGCCATAACTACACATGATAGGAATTCATATTACTCTGAGGTATGTAATACATCAATATGTAAGCTAGGAGGACAGTCAATGCTAAACAAGAATGGACTATGACATAGTACTGTAGCATTCAAAATGTGCAGGTAACCTTTATATGTATTACCAACCATTTACGTATACAGCCGTACTAACGTAGGTAGGATGTTTCTAGAAAATTTGTGGATAACAGAGATATCTGCAGTTATCCAAGAGCTAAGTGCTGTAGGCTTTAATTATCATACACATAAACAAGCTGGTATCTTTCATATCTGTTTTAAACAGCAAATATGGAAACATTAAACTAAAAAAAAATACTCTATACAATGATTCAAACCAGCATGTATCCATGACAAACTCACACTGGCCTATTGCTTAGCAGGTTGAGCTAAGAGACAGCAGAATTCTTGCCATCATACAGAATTACTGTAGGATGTTTCTATGGCATAAGAATGAAATCCATTTTATAGCACTAGTCTGTATCAGTGTTTAACTGGCTTATACTTTCATCATGCTTTACAAAATCCAACATATGTTAGCCATGCTGACTTACATTGCTTGTACAATCATGAATGTGAGTACAACAAACACGGATATTATGATAATATACTCGCTACAATGTAGAGTATAATAAAGTATGTATGTATTAGTCAGCATTCTCACATATAGAGGTATACTGTGTGATGCTTCTTGAAATGTTATGGATATGGGAAAAATGTGCAATCATCCATGACCTAAGCACTATAGGTGTCAGTGAACCATGGCCATGCTAAAATAATTATGCATGGCGCAAATGGTACAAAGCTGTACTGTATAACTTGCTAAACAAACATAGGTCTTCCTTATTCTTATATTTAATGTTATCTAAATAAATGTGACTATTTAGAAAATAACCTACAATGGGATTGAAACCGACACATAGAAATTCAATATTTACTTTGGCTCATTCTTAAAGCATTTAAGTTAATTCACAGAACACTTGATTGACCCTTCTCAATGAATATTTATGGCATATCATTCACAGCTATATATGTGATATATGTATGAATGTACATTTATAATCAAATGTTGTTCAAACTGTGTACACTGGCCCAGTAAAGTTATGGTAAACCTCAGAATGAGTCAATATGGTAACATTAACTACATTTACATTACAATTATTGGTATAGACACCCATTAAATACGATTGAAATAGTCTCATAAACAGCTATATCTAACAAATATATTTATTATGATGTAGATGTTAAAGTGAGGATTATGAAACTTACTGTAGGCATACCCTGGCTGTCATCGTACCTCTGCGACTGTCCAGTGAAGACCCTAAGCATCACTCCTATGAAGGTCATCATAATGATAATGGACCCACACACCAGTCCAGTACATATCCCGGTCCATCTGTGGTGCTCCCTTGCAGTTTTGATCATGGTGCAGTTCCTGATATGTGCTTGCATCCTCTGCTCATCTCCACCATAGACAGTGAACATCTAGGTAGTCTTATTCTCTGTCCAGTTCATCAACCAGACACACTGAAGTCTTCTCTCAGTCAACATCCACAGTCTTGAAAGTGAAACTTGTTCCAAAAATGCCTTGATAAAAATGCTGAGCTCTGTCTCATAGTTTAGTACTATGCTAACTACCCCTGTGGGTATTTTAAGCCTAGAGAATTATCCCATGTGAAAAGCAAACCCTGCACCTTGTATCTGTAAGGTAAACACATTACCCATTATGCCAGCCTCTCAGTTCACAGGTAACAAAGTTATGTACAGTAAATGCATCAAAATCACATTTTAAAGATGGCACATATAGGATGATATCAAACCATTGGAGAGCATTGGACACATGTTACAGATAGTCCCGTTTACTGATACCTATTGGGTAGTTGCGCGGAGCACTTTTCTTGTTACGCTAAGCTATTAGTTAATGTACTGAATTTTGAAAATTTACACAGATGTGTGCAAATGAGATTCCAAAACATCAAATGTTAATGAACCTTATTAATTATGTATGACACATATGATATTTAAAAGCTGCGGGCACATAGCTGATCTCACTTTAATGTATAGCTGAATTACAGCTGGCTTCAAAGTTAAGTGCTACCTGCTGGCATTGCTGTGGTTACATATCTATGGTATCATTAATCCCCTTCCCTCTCTTGGAACAAACTCCCCCTGGATAGTAGAAGTATTAATCAACCGAAACAATTCAAAAATGCTACCAAAAACTTTCTAAGATGCACATAGACCTGCCACTGCACACACCCTCCTTAACTGTCTACCCTCACCTCCTCAGCATTCTACCTCCCCGTTTCTTTCTCTTAAATTCCATATTCTGCAAAGTTGTCTTCTAAATACCTTACACTACCTACTCTGTCTACTCTAATATATTTATGACTAAAACTGTTTTTAAACTAAATAACTAGCAGCCAAATGCTTGCCAACATTCTTTCATATTCTATGCTACTGTGTAGCAACTTCCTTAATGAAGGTGTTCCTGACAAGAATTGTATAACTTTGTATATAGCCTTGGTGCCTCTACAATATTAATGTGAAACTTTGTTCTAACTTTTTAATACTGTAGTGACATCCTTAATGAAGGTGTTCCTGATAAGACTGTATAACTTTGTATCTAGCCTTGGTGCCTCTACATTATTATGTAAACTTTGCACTAACTTTATTAATACTGTAGTGACATCCTTAATGAGGGTGTTCCTGATAAGAATTTATAACTTTGTATCTAGCCTCACTGCCTTTACATTATTAGGTAAACTTTGTACTAGCTTTATTAACACTGTACTGTATTTTGCATACATGTAAACTGCGGACCTAACACTATTAATTATCAACTACAAACTACCTTTTTAATACTGTACTATACTCTGCATATGTGTAAACTGTGTTGCTTTTCTCCCCAGGCCTATGCTGAAAAAAGGCTATCAGCTCAGTTGGACTAACCCGCTCAACAAATGTCAAATAAATAATAAATAAAAAAATAATCTGTATAAATTAAAAATATACATGTTGACAGTCCTTTTTGGGGGATAAACTGTCTGTAATACAACTATGACATATTAGAGGAGTGTAGAATTGAACGCCATCATACAGATGGGTAAATGTGCATCAGTGACAAGCAGATTTACCACATATGCAGCTGAAGGAATAAAAAGAAACTGTCCCAGTGAATATTAGATAAAGATGGAATTAAACTATATTCATAGTAATTCCTGATTATTGTGTAATGTCTGTAGCATGCTTTATGGAAACCAGTGACTTCTGACTGTTTCTGTAAGTTGTATGTTTATAGGTTCATAGGTAGGTTCATAGGTAGGTACTAGGCTATCTGCCCAAGGGCATTTATAAACCTAGCCAGAGTGTGTCAGCTTTCACCACCCCATTGATTAACTGAGTCTCTGTCAAGAAGAGCCAATGAAGTGATCCCAGGGATGTATTTTCTGTTACCCATCCACTTGTCATGTTTCTCTTGAAGAGTGTTAGTGAGAAGCTCTGCCTAATGTAGTTAGAAATTTTGTTCCAAAGCATGGAGGGGGGTCTCTGTGACAGGAATCTATCCCTCCAGCATGTTCTATTTATTGTTGTGGTGAGGTTTAGCTCACTAGAGAGTTTACTGACTACTTTACAGATATTCTCTGATGCTTAGTAATATATGTACTATAGATATGGCAAGAATAAAATTATAGCTGTATTCATTTCTGGTTGACCTGTACTGTCTGTGGTATGCAAACAACGAGTTCCAAGGATTCTGGTATATGTTCACTGACTAGTTTATGGATACTGTCTGATGCTTGTTATATAGTAACCGTTTCTAGTACATTTAATCTGATGAGGATGGCTGAGACGGTTCATTGCTTATTGTGCTGATATGTAGCAATGAGCTTATAACAGCTCATTTTGATATGAATGACTATTTTCTTCAATGTTTCTGTATAATTTCCATTATGTGCATTGCATGCCATATAATAACAGTCACATTTGTAATGGCGTGTGTTGCTGAATGTGGTTGTATATGACAGGCATCCGAAATTCTTGGGGTACACATGCTCATCATGTTAGGATGTTCATGTAACTGTGGAGACAGCAGTATTGCATCAATGGGTGTGTGGCATGATGGTTGTATCATTGTTCTTTATTTGCTGTGATATCCTCTCCCATGGATTCAAATCTCATGTATGATCTCACCAACTGTTTTAATGAGTTGTTACATTGGATGATCTTGTTGCGTGTTGCATATTCAGACATTTTCATATTCTTTATTTTCTTCTGTACATAACACTAATATACATGAAAAGGATGATTTGCATAACTTTGCATTGTAAATGGTAGGAAAATAAGTCAGTTGTCATATGTTTGCAATATTGTCAAGTCACTATGTAAGTCCCTATACAAAATATAACATGTGAATAACGCACTTTCTTCTAGTTGTCAAACAGAAGTAGGAGAGACAAATTTTTGCACAAAGAGAATGAAATTATAATCAAGGCTCTGTGCCAGCATGGGTGCAGTCTCCTTGGATGAACAGGAAATACCCTATGAAGGCCCATCTCATAAGTAAGGGTATCTCACCCAGGGACAAGAAGGTCACAACATTCCTGTATTCTTCCCTTATAAGACCCATTACTGAGTACAATGCCCCTTTCAGCATGTACCTCACAAAGTATGTGTAGCAGCTGCAGAGATCACAGAGGTCCCACACCAGGACAATCCAGGGCATCAAACATCTACCCTACACAGATAGGCTAAAAGCCTCTACTCAGTCTCATACAGACTCCTCAGAGGTGACCTCTGTCTGACATACAAAGCAATCTCAGACCTCGCCTTGATGAGACTACTGTATATCCACAAGTCAAGCTCTACTCGAGTAACCTACATGCATGACCTCAACCTGGTCTGTGACATCAATAGGACTTGTTGGTGGGACAGATTTGTGTCCCAGAGACTCCCCCTTCTGTGGAATAGACTCCCTCTCCATGTCAAGCAGTACCTCATTAATCCTTTTTAAGCGCAACCTGGATAACTAGATGGGGAACAGAAAATACATCCCCAGGATTCCACCTGTGTCCCTGCTAGACCAGGGTATCGGGTGCTAACTTGTCAGAACATGGGCTAAATTCTTGGCTAGGCTTATAAGGACCTCAGGGCCAATAGCCTAGTAACTTCTTATGATCCTATAACTTCCTTTAAGGAATGAAGTGTGAACAGATCTGACAAACATGACCAGTGCTGTGAGTGGTCACAATAAAGCCAGGGAGGCCTGTCAGCAATGTTGCTCTCACATGATTTTCCATACAGCTAACAGTATGCATCTCAATGAGAGGGCAAGGAATGCTACTGGAGATGGGCCAACCTTGAATCCCCTGGATGATGTGAAAGTTTTCTGGCTTCACATCATGCCATTAGTCGTGATGTACCAGGATGTACAAGTAATCCACAAACCAAAAGACAGCTGGTTCACCCAGGCTAACACTGTGCTGAAAAGCAAATAAACTGTCTGTGCAATCCAGTAATAAAAGTTCTGTTAAAGTTGTGCTTTCGAATAGTTCTTCTTCAGATCGTATGAAGAAGAACTATTCGAAAGCGCTTATCGTTGGACAAGAGACTTAACTTTTATTATTTTTGTTCTTATTTTGTTTTATTTCATTCTTTTCATTAAATTCTGGATTTTAACAGAACTTTTATTACTGGATTGCATAGACAGTTTATTTGCTTTTCAGCACAGTGTTAGCCTGGGTGAACCAGCTGTCTTTTGGTTTGTGGATTATTTATTGGACAGTTCACCGCAGCAAAAGGGAATATCTCTTCATTTTTTTGCTAGGATGTACAAGTATGTCATAGATTTAAGACATTGCAGCATACACACTACCAGACTAAGTGTGTCTATTTCACAAATATTAATGCATTATTATATTTGTGCTTCAGCAGCAGAATTGTGCTGTCACCGTGGAAATACACACAATGTGGATACCCAATGTAAGTGTTACAGCATGTTATTTTAACAATGCAGTACATGCATAACACTCCCAGCAACAATTGTGATATTTTGGTTTTTCAATTGCTTAGCTCCATCAACATCTGCACAGTAGCAACGCATGTCTCCTAACAGTCTGCATATACTGTTACTGTGATTCATAGCTTTCCGTGCCTCTGCTACCTGTCATGACAGTGGAGTGTACTCACATGCAGATTTGTTCCTGCCATTGTAAACTACAGATACATCATTACAAGACATGGGCCTTGCAGATACCCATATAGATATACCAGGTATGGTTGTCCAGCTTGTTTACAGGCTGCAGCACTTTATGGTACAACTGTGATGTATGACATATACAGATAAATCTGGATGACATGCACCACTTGTCGTGTAAGTGTCTCTATATCCTGTTAGTATGTGCCATAGATGGCCTGTACCTCTGCCTGCATTCATGCCTGTGCAGCATACCCACATGTTGATGCTTGTGTGCCTTGTTATACTAATGGATCTGTAATATGACAGATGATACACTCCACAAACGGAGAGGATATAAATGGTAAGACAATCTATCTGTGTAATGCATGTCAATATTAATAATCCCATCTGTGCTCTTCATGACTGCTGTACTCTTCTTCACCTGCCTAGGACACCAGCATTATGCACATCAGCCTAGGCCAACTAGTGAGTGTCTATATTATCTCCTGTGTGTTATATGTCTGTTGGAGTGGTACACGATGGTCATTATGTGCTTAATGATGATGTTTTGATGTCTATGTTTCCTAATGACAGTTGCATTTCAAACCATACTCACCTCGAACAGTGGCGTCATAAAAGGACATGACAAGGAGTTTTTAGTATTTTTATTAGTCCTGTTTATCATATGTTCATAGGTTCACAGGCAACTACTAAGCAAATGGCACAAGATCCTTTACAAGCATAGCCAATAATATCTAGGATATGATAATATTATATCTTAGACCCCAGATATGGGATGGGGTAATATCAGGGTAGTGGGACTTTGGGTGTTGGAGCCCTGAGTTGTTTTACAAACTGTCTCTGTACCTAAGGGACATAATCAGTACCCCTGGAGTAAATTTACAGCTCCCCATCTATTTATTCAAATTGTTTTTGAAAAGAGTGAGGGATTGGCTTTGTTTTACAAAGATGTGAAGTTTGTTCCATAGATAAGGTAACCTTAGGGATACAAATCTGGGTCTCCATCAAGTTCTGCTAGGATCTCAAAATAAGTTGCAGATCCAAGGAGCATGTAACCTCTGTATAATTTTTCTCGTGAATATGTAACATTTTCATTGGGGCTGGATCAGAGAATGCCTTGTATTGTAGGTCAGCCATAAGTCACCTCTTAATAAATGATATGAGATGGATAGTATCTTTAGTCGATCAGCATAAGGCATATATCTTACACATTGTATTTTGTTAGTGAGAAACCTCTGGGACCACAAAATTGATTTACGTGCCTGGTTAGGTACATGCAGAAGGGAGCAGCAATGTACTCAGTTATGGGCTTGATGACAGATGAGTACAATGGCACTATAAGTGATCTTGATGCGATGTCTTTACTTATAGTTAAGCCACACAAAAGGATTTCCTCACAAGTGGTACTTGACAGTCAAAGTTTAGGTTATTATGTATTTGTGTTCCTAGGTTCCTCACCACTGGGTCTACTTTTAGGGATGTGTTATCAATATTAATATTTGCAGGGATATCTGATTTACCAAAGGCTATGATTGCACATTTTTTAGCAGTTAGTCTCAGACGATATTTATGGAACCAGTTGTTTGTCATTTTTGGCCTGTTTGTAGGATGTCAACATAATTTGGGGATTCAAAGATTGCTCCCAGATTACAGTCCTCAGCAAACTTGGTGAGACAGAGTCCCCTAACACTGGCCTTCATTTCAGAGAAGTATATGCCAAATAGTAGGGGTCGCAACACTGAGTCCTGTGGGACACTGCTAGTAACAGGTTTCTCATAGAAGTGGATTCACCTATCCAGAAAATGTGTCCTTTCAGTGAGCCAGTTTGCTATCCATCTGATGATGTAGGGGTTTATGTTTAACTCAGTAAGTTGATTTATGATCCCTCAGTGGGGGCTTGTGTCAAAAGTTTTGACCAGGTCTAGGTAAGAGGTGTGTACCATTTTACCCTCATCTATGGCCCAGGTGACATTCTCGAAGAAGTCCATTAGGTTGAGCAGACAAGACTTCCTTTTGACCAAACCAAATTGGGTCAGTTTCAGTGTTTTGAGATTTCCTATGTCATTAATGATCAGGTCCATGATAATTTTCTCCATGGCCTTGCAGATTAGATGGGTCAAACTTATGGGTCTGTTGTTCCCTGTGTCAGTTGATGGATCCCCTTGTGCAGAAGAATGACTGTTGTGGTCTTCCATTTCTCTGTGACAAAGCCCATCCATAGGCTGTGGTTAAAGGGAATTTCTAATGGCCCTGATAGATTCTGCTTTAAGCTATTTAAGAAGCATCCTGGAATGTTATCAGGACCCATGGAGGCTGTGTTTTTGGCTTTAGTGAATGCAGTAAGGATCTACTCCCTTGTAATGACATGGACAGAGTTGGTTGCAGGTAATACTTTGGGTGTGGTAGGAGGTGATGGGGGCAGAGCTTGAACTGAACTTGTCAGCCAGCAGGTTTACTGTAGTTTCAGGCTGGGTGTAAGTGTTGCAGTTCATGATTAACTCAGTACATTTTGTTAGCATTTCTCCTGAGATTATGAACATAATTAATAAAAGCCTTATGGTTATCTTTCACCTGGGAGGCTATATTTCCCTCATAGTTGGCTTTGGAAGATTTGACTAACACTCAGATTACTTTATTGTGAGTGTCTTTTTTGCACTATTCTGTCTGTTCCTTCTTGGCTTTGCAGAGGATTTTTTTCCTTCTGTTAAATAGCCTGTTTAAGCCAGGGACCCACCAGGGTGGTTTATTTTTGCTAGTAATCTTAGGTCTAACTCAGACAGGAACTGTCTCCTCTATGCAGCTATGAATGTGGTTGTAGAGTGCTTTTTGTGTACAGCTCAGAGTATGCCTCAGTGTCATCTGTGTTTTCAGGGTTGTGGAAGTTTAATAACCTGTCACTTAGTTTGAGGTAATTGGCCTTAGCAAAATACTTAACAGGTTTGGAGTTTGATGAGAGTTCTAAGTTAGTATTAATACTAAAGGAGATATTTGTATGGTCAGATCTTAACAGGCAGGAGATTATGCATGGGAGAGAGCAACACCCCCACCCCATGTTCATGAATACTAGGTCCAGAATCTTCCTTCACAGAGCAGAGCCTCAAGTCACTACATCTGACCTCAGTACTGTAGGACCTCTGCCACATGACCCTACACCTTCAAGTTTACTGAGAAATGTGCCAGTGTTTAATATCCTGAGGTCACTACATCTGACCTCGATATTGCAGGAGCTCTGCCACAAGGCCATACACTTTCAAGTTTACTGAGAATTGTGTCGGTGTTTAATGTAAGCATATTTATCATGAAGATACTTGCTGCATGTTACCTTTAATCTGTTAAATACATGCCTGCTCTGTTATTGAACATCTCAGTGAAATAGTCTCTCCACTCTAAGGACTTCTACCTAAGTTCACTACTGTCCTCTTTCACTTGACCAATAGACTATACTGCACATGACAGTTATTCTGTGTCAGAAAATGACAGACAACCCATTTTACTTGCATTTCTTTGTTAATTGCTTTGCTCTGGCTATAAACTGTTTGATTTCAGTTGTAAATTGACTTGATGGTGGAGAGTCTATTATGCTTAGCTTGGCTTCGCTCCCCTACCCTACCCTCAATTCCCACCCACGCCCTCTTATCCAAAAGTCTACTTCCTACATACAAATTTCACTTGTGACACTTATTCCAAACCTTTCCCAGATGACATTACTCCTTCTGTATATAGACTTCTGTTTCTTATTTCCTACTTCCCAATCTTTATTTAATTTCTAGACCCATTCCAAACTTTCTTCATACCAAACTGTTTTGCACTATATCCATTTATAATCATAACCCTCCCTAATAGTATCTACCTATTCCATATTATATAGTGTTTCCCAAATTAACTCTTATATCTTCTAATTTTGACTACATTATTATACTCTAGCCTTTAATACCCTTCTATTCCTTACATTCTAGAGCAAATACCAGGACAACCTACTTCTCTTCTTTTATAGAATATACTTCTCCCCTTACCTAAACCTTTCTAGCTTTCAAAATCCACCATCACTGAATCTCACACTGTCCTGAAACTTCTTGATTTCTTCTTCATTACTACTTCACCACCACCTGACATCTATAACATACAGATTCCTGTATTAATTATGCTACTTTTCAGCTTATCCTCTATTCTTCTCTTCTTACTGTGCCATATTTTATCCTACCATGACTCAAAAGTATCTTGCAACATCTTCAACTCTGTCTCAGCTACCTAGCCATACTTCCTCTTTACACTCTCCACACATTGTACCAAACCTACTTAATATTGCCCCTCAACTTTATTCAAATATAGGCTGATTAATTGCACTTCACCTCAAACTAAAATAAAATTAAGTGCAAGAATCCTCTCCATAAAACAAGTATGCATAGTTCCCCAATATACTAAAATCCTTCTAGGGGAGATAGATATCCTAATCCTGACCCTACCTGTCACAATAAACATAAATATAGCTCTCTCCCACACACTTCTGTAACCCAATTCCAATAGCCTATTCCCCACCATGGAGTTCTAATGTTTGCTACTCTAAATGGTAGAAGTATAAGAAATAAAATAGATGAACTACATGCCTGGATTACCCAACATAAACCTAATATCCTCACTGTAACTGAAACTTGGCTTAAACCCAGCATAAACGGCTCCAAAGTTATACCTCCTGGATATAATATCATCTGTAATGACTGTATAAAGAGGAAAAGTAGTGGTATTTCTTTAATATTTCCCAGTACCTACTACAGCTCCACATACAGCAAACCATCATGAAAATTCAGTTCAGCAGAGCTTCTTATTGTTTCCTCAAAATAAACAGTTATAAGCAAACCTATTACAGTCCTTTGTATCCCTCTTGGCGACAATACAGCTATACTGGAAGACATCCTACACTGGATATCTGTAACATTTCCACAAGAAAAATAATATTACTAATCATGTGAATATCAATTGGTTGGATACAAACTCTAACTCCCCTACATCTAGCATGAACTTATATGGTTTTAGACAACTCATTAATAGCCCCACACATTATAGCAAGACATCAAAATGTCCATTAGACTGGATCACAGTATCAGACAGATCCTAGCAAATACTCCACCACAGATACAATGTCAGAATCCCTGAGGAATCATCTCCCAATTTATATGACTAGATATCTCTCACATCCAGTTAAACAGCATAGTTATAAAACAACACGTAACCTTTCCAAATTTGACCCAGAAATGTTCATTACTACACTATCACCAATTAATCAGAACTTCCTAAAAATCTTCCCCTTAGATGATGCTGTACTTCAATTCAATACAACTTTTCTAAATATCCTAAATAGCCTTGTACGTCCTAGAAGGAAAAGACTGAAAACAAATAATGTAGTTTGGCTAACCAAAAAAAGAGTAGAATGTCAATGAAGGATAGAGAAAAAGCATGGAGAGAATGGCAAAAATAAAAAACACCACAATATCTTGAAAACTTCAGAATGCTTCACAATTGCACTAAAAAGCAAATAAATGAAGACAGAAAAATACTATAATGGCTTTCCGAATAATACTAAATGCAGCCCTAAAAAATTAAGTACATCCATTAAAGAAATCTTTAATCCCGGCCAAAAATTCAACTCAAACCCCTCTCTAGATAACTCGCAACTTGAAACTTCAATACAGTTCTGCTATTATTCTATAGATAGTATAGCATCTCTAACCATGTATTCATCAACATCTAATCCCAGCCCTGCCCAACAGCTACATATCAGCACCTCCACTTTCACCTTTAAAACTGTGCCCAGATCCTATATTAAACTTCTCTTAAACAAACTTAAACCATGTTCTTCTTCAGTTGATGACCTTCCAAGTGAATACCTAAAAATAGCAGCCACTAACATTGCCTATCCTGCCTCAATCCTTATAAATAGATAATTTTGGGAATCCTACATTCCCTCTCTCTGGAAAAAGGCACACATTATTAACGTCCATCGAATTTTTTCCTTTGTGCAGAGGGATATCTGCACAAAGAAGGACATTCAACAGCCGTTAATAATTTTAGACCTATAGCAATCTTATCTGTCCTTGACAAAATACTTGAAAATGTATTCAAAAACAACTGCTACACTATCACCTGCAGGAAAAACTCCTATCGCCTACATAACATGCATGTTATCCTTATGTGTTCTAATGTAGTCATATTAATAATATTGTATCTTGGAGCTTTTTTGCCCCAGGTCCTCCACTAAAAATGGGCTACTGGCCCAGTCGGACACTCCTGGTAGACAAATATAAAATAAATAAATAAATAAACATGGTTTCCATCCTTCCCATAATACTAGCACTGCCCTTCTAACCTATATAGATACTGTCAGTAAAGATAGAGTTAATGGCAAACTAGTCTCTTCCTTATTTATAGACTTGTCTAAAGCCTTCGACATAGTTTGTCACAGCAAATTTCTTCTTCAAATGTCCTCATTAGGTTTTTCTCAGCCTAAGCTTGGAGGGTTCAAAAGTTACTTGCACAATATGTAGCAATTAGTAAAATGGCACTCCATGCTCTCTCCTTACCCACCAGTGTACTACAAGGCTCTGCCATTGGTCCTTTGCTCTTTAACATTTTTACCAACACCCTCTATACTTCCACACAGCAAACCACTCTAATGCAATATTCCACTCTCCTTTACACATCTGACAGGATGGTAGACCTCCATAAAATTACTCAGGAAGGTTTAACAGCCACTGAAACATGGCATCATAACTCACAACTCATGCTTAACCCAAAAAGGCCAGACTACTACTTTTTCCCCAAATCCTTCTCTCATGAAAAAACTAAATTTAAAGTCCTCCCTTTTGATAATACAACTACTGAAGTCACTTCTCATAAGTAAACTATTAAGGGTGATAGTGGATGATAATCTTTCACCTGCATGTACAAAACTGCATAAGAAAAACTCATCAAAAACTAGGAATGCTTTACAGAGCCAGAAAATTTCTGACTGATGCAACTAAAACTACACTTGCCAGTACTTATCTCCTCCCCACTCTTCTATATGGTGCTCCCATCCTTATTAACCTCCAGGCTTCACAAAAATTAAAATGTGAATAATGCTATAACAAAATTGCTAAACTTGCACCACATACCCCTTTCAGAGCCCACCACTGTATAGCATTGAAAAGCCGTAATTGGTCAGAACTGTCACATCAACAAACACATACACAACTTCTTACCAGCTATAAAATTATCCAGCATCCATATCCCTGTTCAGCACTAAAAACATTCTAGTCAGCTATGTTCCCAGATGGTCATTGCAATCCAGTGACATAAAACTCCTGTCTGTCTACAAACCTAACAAATATGCTGGCCATTGTCTGTACTCGTACAAGGTTACTAAGGACTGGAAAGTCTTACCTTTATCTATCTGGTCTATAACCTCCCTCCCATCTTTCAAAACCACTCTGAAAGACGTCCTAACTAAAATCTGTTCTTGCTCAAAACCAGGATAAGCTATATCCCTAAATGTGAACAAGTTCTCATTCCTTATACCTCCTTAGTCTTCCTTGTACACTTAGTTCCTTATTGCTATCAAATTCTGTTTCCCGACTTTCTCTTTAAATATACCATAAACCTGTTTTTTCCTCTCACTTTGTATTGCAATTCCTTTTTATATTACACTAACTTACCTTTAATTTTGCTGCAAACTGTCTAAAATTGCTCTAAATATTAAATGGTTGTCATATACATTATACTGTTTCTTAACCAATGTTTTTATATTATGTCTAATTTGCTGTAATTATCTAAACTGCAGATATTTTTGTTTTTATTTTGAAGATGCCCTACACTGACTGCCTTAAAAAAACTCCAGCTATATTCTGCCGCATATTGTCTACTCAGAGGCGATCTCTGCTTAACATACAAGTCCAAGTCAAACCCAGAGCTGTTGGGCATGCTACACTTAAAGAAATCCCAATCCCTCAGAGCCACATGCTCCAGGGATCTAAACCTTGTCATCACAATAAACAAAACATGCTGGAGGGATAGGTTCCTGACCCAGAGACTCCCCAGACTCTGGAACAGACTGCCCATACATGTCAAGCAGAGTGCCTTTTTGGCCCTTTTCAAAAGGAACCTTGATGATTGGATGGGCGAAAGGAAATTCACCCTGGGGATCATGTCAGTCACCCTGCTAGACAGGGGTCCAGGAAAGTAAATAGTGTGGGAAGAAACAGTCAGGGAATTGTTATGGCTAGGCTTGTATACGCCCTAGGGCCGATAGCCTAGTATCAGCCTATGAACATATGACTCTATGAAGATTGGAAAATAATTATTCTTAAAATGTTTTGTAATAGTTTTGAGCCATTCTCCCCAGGCCTCTGCTGAAAATAATCTTCTACCCAGTCAAGATTTCCTGGTAATCAAATGCTAATAACTAACTAAATAAATAAATAGAATATTTGTATCTCTAGTTGGGAGCTAACTAGCTGCTTGGGGAGTTTGCACTGACAAAATCCAAGAACCTCTGAACAAGTAAATAATGGGTCATGTAAGTCTCCTAATATATAAAGGGGTAGATTAAGTTACCCTTATGTATGGTATTAGGCTTAATGTTAAGAGATTCCAGTAGGTTTAGGTAGGAGGTGTGATTTTCCAGACTCATGTTAGCTGATCTGTAGCTAGCAAGGATATGATGGGGTCACGCCTAGGGTTAGTTGGGCATGGAGCAGCTTAAGCAAGTCATATTGTTTGACCAACCTAGCAGTGTGCTTGTCCTTTGTGAACACTGAGATACCTCCTCCCTTTGTTTTATCTTACGCTAAGGGGAATTGAAATGTATAAAAGGAATTGTAGCCTTGGTAGCTGGGGTGCTTTCATACCCCTCAGTGTCTTAGTGCAATAAATCTGGACAAAGCCATAAATAATGGGGGGACAAAGGCACAAAAATATTAACAAATTTTAAATATTGCTCTTACAGTTGTATAAAGTTGATAGAATAACAGTTTTTGCAATATCATGAATTTTCTGAATGGTATGAAGTCTGAAACTCGAGTGTCTGTCAATATTTCCTAACTTTAATCCTCAGCAATTTGCAAAAGATTGCCCAGAAAAACAACATTTTATGAGGAAATAGACTAAAAATATGAGGCAAAAATCTGAACGTTCTACAAAAATCTGGACAGTTGAGAGCTAAGGGTGCTTTCCATGTTTCCATGACTGCACATTATGTCTACATTCTCCAGGGTGAGACTTCCAGGGAATGCAGTTTTTTATTTAAACTCCTAGCAATGAGAAGCAATACTTTTAGATAGTTATAAGTAATTTTTATTGCACTGGAGGGTTTAACAACTTGGCTTGATCTAAAAAAGGGGCACTATGGAAACTGATAACGTTTTTGCCAGTATCCAGAAGACAAGTGCTGACAAGTGCAAAACATCTCTAGCAAAGCTTTGTGGTTTATTGACCATGTCTCCCCAGGCTGACAGTTACTGGATGCCCTTGTTTTGACACCAGAAACTAAGCTGTGACATCATTATTGATGATGGTAGGATGCTACTCAAGGCTAGATTGATATCTGCCTGGGATACATATTCAGAGAGCTCCATCATGCCTCTCTTCATATAGTCCATTGAAGTACTTATGTCATTATGCCCACATGGAGAATGACAATGTCATACTTGTACTTGTACTTGTGGTTTAAATACTTAAGTACATGCATGATCTGGCAGATAATGGTGCCAGACGGTCAGCTCACTGTCATTTTCTTTTTGTTTAGCCTGGTAAGGGGGACACCAGTAGGTCTTACAATGGAATCTTCAATAACTAGAATGTTTGGCTATGTGACGTGTTGTCTTATGGGCTTGGAAGTGGGGCTACAGTGATTTTCAGAGTTATGTGTTATGTGAGGTGCGGTCCTTTCTGAGTACATGTGGGTCGTCTGAAAGATTATTTTAAGAGGATTGCAAGTGAGTACCTCTGCATATGTGGGTCTGTTTGTATTCTCCTTAGTATCGGTGGGTGCAACACTGACAACCTGGTTTGCATTTTTTGTGTGTACACGTGGGAGCATTGTCTCCTATGACATTGTATATCTATGTCTCTCACACACCATGTTTGTCTATTCTAAAATTAAATGTTTTTTAGTGAACACAAGGTAGTTACTACACTGTCTCAGGATGCCCATATACACCAGGCCAGAAACAGAGATGACAGGTAAATGCCTATCCAGTATACCAGATCTTTAGTAGATGGCAAGGAGTAGAGGAGAGTCACTTAAACGTCTAAGTGAGAGTGTTTAGTAGTATACTATAAGATGATCTGCAATTGTGCTGCCCTCTGCATAAACTGGCAGCTCTTTGAGCAGCTATGAACAGTGAAAGACTATGGAAAGTGTTTCTTATAGAGGACTTTAAACTGGAGAGGTTTGCTTTTGTATAAAGCATGGGTAACCAAGTTTTTGCATTGCTCAAACATGAAGATTTTATACCAGCAGGATAAAAGATTTTTACACAGCTAAGCCTTCAGGCCAGTCAGATAAACAAACAATAAGCCTTCCATCAGCAGCAGTTCCCAACTCAGATAGATAGAATCAGCCCTATGCTTCCATCAGAGTACAGAATAAACCTTTCTAATGTAACACAAACTGGTTTTGAGCTCAAGTGTAGTAACAAATGCTGTACAACATAAGACAGAAATCCTGCAGTATCAGAACTCCTTGAAAATAAATTCAGAAACCCTAAGAAAGGTTCCCAAATACAGAAATGTGCAAATATAAGAAATCTTCTGCAAACACAGAAAAACTTTACAAAACATAAGAAATATTTTGGTAAACTCATAACAGCTCTTGCAGTATCAGCAGAGGTTGGGAAATATCAAAATGCAGTTAAAACTACCTAAGAGTGGTACAGTAACAAACAGATGATGTTTCTTTAACAAATGTAGGCTGACCACAATGACAAATTCAAAAAATAAATAAATGCAGCACGCCTGTTAAATATCACTGAGATAGCTAGAGCAAGTGCAAAAAACAAAACAAATAACAACCAAAATACTTATAGCAGCTTTGTAGATCCACAGATGGTTTTATATGCAATTGAAGGTCTTGTAGTCACAGTTGTCCAAGCCAGTCACAGGGAAGCTCTGAATAAATGAGCACATTCTGACAAAAATGTGAGACTTTTATACTAGCAGGATGAAAGAATTTTACACAGTTAAACCTTCAAGCCAATCAGATAACCACACAGTAACCCTTCCACCAGCAATTCCCAATCAGATGGGTTGAATCAGCCCTCTGGTCCCACCAGAGTGCAGAATAAAACCCTCTTAATTTAAATTTAACTGGTTTTGAGCTCAAGTGCAGTAACAAATGCTTTCCAGCAAAAGGCAGAACTCCTACAGTATCTGAAAATTTTGGAAATAAGTTCACAAACCCTGAAAATGTCCCCAAATACAGAAACTTGTGTGCAAATGTAGGAAAACTTATATAAATGCAGAAAAGCTTTGTAAAACTTAGAAATATTTTTGGCAAATCAGGAGAACTTTGGCAAAATCAGAACAGCTTTTGCAATACCAAAGAAGTTTAAGAAATACCAGAATACTGTTAAAATGACCAAACAGAAGTGCAGTAATAAACAGACACAGTTTCTTTAACAAGTCATAGCTGAGAAACAGTGAGGAATTCAAACAATAAATTCAAACAAACCAATAAATGCAGCACAGAATGGTTAAATATCACCAATATAGATAGGGTAAGTGCAAAGAATACTTATATCAGCTCTGTAAGTGCATGCTTCATATATATTCAGTATATAAAATACATGTCATCTCTCCATTACATTAGGTCCCTGAACAATGCACAGCCACAATGATCTGATAAGTCCATATTGCCATCAACATTGTAGTCATATAGCTGTCCCATATATCATTACTAAGCTGCATCATGTAATTTATGTGAATGTATGTGGACTGTGTCATCTGTCTTTTCTTGGTGCATGTCTACTGCCTGCCTCCTCTAGTAGCCCGTCCACTGAACCTGAGGTGGGATGTGATGTGCCTCACTCTGATTGCATGGCCAGTGGCACACAGACCACTGATTTGGTTAAGGGGGAAAGGAACAGCCATGTGGGTTATGCTATAGCTTCATATATTGAGGAAAATGTGACCAGACATTTTGATGTTGTAGGGACATCAGATGTTGGACATAATGAATGACCCACTGCCCCATGTAGAATTTGGTATTAATGGTGACTCTTCCTCATGATGGAGCACTACTTCCCATCGCAGTATACATGGAAGTGTAGCTGGTGTGCATGAATGGGTGTCAGATGATATCTGCCTACTCTTAAAGATGGATAAACATTCATAGTACTAAATGAGGGTTATGTGCCCTAACTGTACTAAGCAGATTACTTCCAGTCAGGAGACGAGACCCCCTCTCATTAGACCCACATTTTGCCATCAGACATCAGTGTCTGTGTTGCAATGTGCAAAAGCATCTGCTGTTGGCCCCTCCACTGTAAGCCCAGCAATTACATCCAGACAGTCATATCACAGTCATGTTCCTTCCCATACTGTGTCCTGCATGCTAGTTTCACCATATCCATCTCCTCAGTAAAGCAGCATGGGCCTAGCATTTCGCAGCATGGCAGGGGCAGCCCAAGACCATGGTGTGAGCCATCAGAAGAGGTGCCCTAGACTGCATTACAGTAAAAATGACAATTGATTCAATATGCACTGTGGCAATGATGACCACTATGCTGAACACTGACATAACTAATCTGTGGGTGGTTGTTGATATGTCTGATACCACATGATTTTGCAATTGTTTTTCTGACCTATGTGACTAGATTCAGCTGTTGATATGCATTACCTGTTTGACACTGACATGTGTTAATAATGATATTTACAACAGTAATTCAGTTTGTGATGTCATGTTTTCATGTTCCCATCATTTGATAGTGGACAGATAGAAGTGATGTTTACATTAGAATTTTCCTTGTCTGCCATTCACACATGCACAGCTATGCCTGTGTCACATGTGGCACTTTATTATGGTACTGCACATGCCTAACCCAGTACTCACTGCATTTCTGTGTACCTGTTTTGAATTTCAGTTGCAATTCTTATTGTACTTTCCATGTGTGCCTACTCATATCTGACTGAATCTGCAGACATATTTATATATACCTATGTTGTTGTATCTCCAGCACTGAAGCATGTTGTATGTTGTGTGGTCACTGTCATTAATGCTCTGCATGTTTGCACACATATTAGTTGGAAATAACTCATATTGCAGTGATAACATGGAAATGAAGCAGCCCTGTTATTGTTCTGCCTCTGTTTTGGGGTATATATTTGTAAATACATTCTCATACATGTCATAGACTTAGATTTACTTTGATACTGGCTGTTTGATGAGTAACATTTCATGCAAGTAATATGTATGATGGTATCCTATCTGTTCAATGACAACTTCTGTTGTGCACACCTCATGCATCCCACACGTGTCTGTGGGTTCCTCTTTGGTAATGTACCTTGCAGACAGTTTTTCTGCACTGATGTCTCCACTTAGTTTTTTGTATATATTCCTACTGGTATATCTTATGATTATGTTGCATGTGATATTCAATGTATATACTTAATGGGTTACTTCTATTATCTGTGGTCTTTGCTGCTTTTGTGGGACAGCAAATGATCACCTACTACTCTGTATATTTATGTACTTGTGGCATGTCATGACACAGACGTGTGTGACAGATGATGCCATGTTGCCTAAACTAGGACATACAGCTGCATCCTCCACCAGCCTCACCTATTTTTTCTCCCACTGTGCTCTTCTGATCTTCCTCTGACAGCTATGATATGTTATCTTCAGACATCTGGTGCTATTTGGGTAGGTCACCCACACCTGCAGCTGGCAAGCCACTATGTTTTGCTGTTAACATGTTGTGCAGCATTGCACACACAATAATCATCTGTGCTGCCTTTTCATGTATCTACTACAATGCAATCCCATGTGTGTCTAGACATCTGAATCTGGATTTCAGCATGTCAAATACAGGCCCAATGGTGTTTCATGTTGCAGTGTGTGATCTATTGAATGCACCCTCATCGGCTTTGGATGGGACTCTTTATGTCCTCATTCACCACTTCTCAAGTGGTTAACTGCAGTCACCTGAAGGAGATAATAAATATGGTATCATCATGTATACTGTTGACAGGTGTGTATTCTGATTACTTTATAGCTGATGGATTATACATGAATAGGTTAACCAATATTGTAATATAGTTGTAAGTGTAACCACTGGAGTAGAAACATACATTAACAGATGGCTTACCTGAATCGACATCACTCTGAAATCCAGATAACTTGTTGTCAAAATGCAATACTGTCATACACACTTTCATTGTGCAACTTAAACAAAGAATTATTTGCTCCAATCACTTTTACCCTCTGACTAAAGAGCAGCACTGCTGATAGCAAAGTATTAGCACATACATAATCATATCTGAAAGTGTTGAACTTAGAATGGGAATTAGCAGTAGTATATGGTGCTTTGTGCTGACTTTTTCACAAAGACGCACTATGCAGATACAACCATATGTGAATTTGATGGAATGCAGAACAGATACATGTCATGGTCATGCTTCAGCTGTCAGAATTTACATGTTTATCATGAAGGTTATAATTAGTCAATCCTTATAAGTATGCTAGAGGTGTACTGTGAAACACTTGAGGGACCAAGCATCATATTGATGATAGAAACAAGGCTTAGGGAAACACTTGTGAATCAAAGAGTTTTTTAGATGACAAAGAAGTGGTAGGAAGAAGTGGACAGTTGGTGAAAAGAATAATCAATACAGACATACTAACACATTAGTTCATATTTCATTTCTGTACATATTTGCGTTGTACTGTTTGCTTTATCAGCACAATTATTCATGCAAGGTCTATACAAGAGAGGCTTCACAATAGGAAACAAGCATTAGTAGCAGGCTAATGGTATGTTAAGAAAAGGTATAGACAACATTTACACTTACAGGAATCATAAAAAACATTCAGCAACAGTTTGGCATTCATTGGATTTACCCTAGACAAAACTACAAGGAAAATCCACAGACCTAATTGTTATCTAAACTTAACACATAGGAACCTTTACTTCACAAAGTTCAAATGTGACAACAGATTGCAGAAAAGGAGAATATATGCATTAGTCTTCATTACCGTTATCACAACTGTAAGCTGTACATTAAGCTCTTCAGCTTGTTGAAAAGAAGATTAGCCTGACTAAACAAACCTAAGCACAGCATTGCAAAAGGCACCACATTAATGTGGCCAAAGGCAAACACTCACAAGATTTTGCCATAAGCTGTGTACTTCCCTTTAGCTTCAGTTGCAGTTGATTCTTGGCGCCAGACATTAAACAAAGAGTAGGACGACTAATAGCAGAATGAAGAAGATAGATAGGCAGGGTGAGATGGAGTCAGGGATGAAGTAGCTTATGATGGAAGAAGGATAAGGTTGGCTCATAACAATATGTAGGCAACAACTAAACATTCAATAGTGTACTAAAACAGTCAATAACACTTAGTTTATGCCTGGATTACAGCCCTTGGAAGTATGCAAAATTCTGTCTACAGATCTAAGCATTATCTTATCACTCTACAAAGGAAATCCTACTTCCTACATTTTAAATAGCACAACTGAACAACTGAAGGACAGTGGAAATATACTGAAGCAGAAGGTTTAAACAGAGAGAGACAGATATAGATGGAGAGATGAATAGCAGCAGTATTTTTGAGGTCTATATTATGTTATCAAATACTAATGTATAAGAAAAAAATGTAATAGTTGACCCATAAATTTCGAAGTTGTAAAACTTTGAACATTTCAATGGAGACCTCTGTACAGTGCAGAAATGGAAATTTTCCATTGTCTGCACTGTATGGCGATCTCGGAGTTGGTATATTTAAGTAGCAGGGTGTGTGGAGTCCAGGGGGGCTTGCCGCCCCTGCTTACAGTGCTTAAATGGTTTGCTTTGGTGGGTTTTTGTATTTTTGTAAATGTTCGAAGTTTTACATCTTCAACATTTACAGATCGACAATTACGTTTTTGAATACAGTAGTATTCGATAAAGTAATATATACCCATATTTTTGTGGGGCATGCAAGACTATCTGTATGGTGTGTTCCTTTTACTTCTTTTCTCATTATTACTCTGTCATGATCTGTACAATAAAGTGTTTGCTGCAGGGAACAAAAAGGGATAGGAATGTGCAACCTACATTAAGACAAAAGGAGGATAAGGGGGACTGTCTAAATCTCCCTGTCGGGGCTGTAATGGTTTTCCAAATGATGACTTGCTACACTATTCAGATGGTATGTTAATTTTATAAATGGATAAATACAGACATTTGCAGTTAACTGTATGATAGGAATATAAAATGTCATGAAATAATAAATTAACCTACAGCTGTAATTGACCCTGTGACACTATGCAACACCTTGGTCAACAGAGAAGGGAATTATGTCAACATACCACACAGGAACTTCTAATTCATTACACCCAGCAGCTTAAGAACTGTTAAAGTAATTGTTTCATAGTAGTACTGTTATTTTGTTTTTACTCTGTATTCCAATGGTGCAGCAGATTTAAACATATCTGTGCAAAAGTAACTGGACTACTTCAGCTGAAATTAAAATATTCATCTTTTGTAATAGGAAGTTAAACAGCATCGTCTGTCGCTCAGCATTGCTGCATGATGCCAAACTCTGTGCAAAAGCTGAAGACAAAAAAAAAAGAAAAGTTTTCCAAGGGCCATTTCTGGCCATGCATGATATTTGTGATTCTAGTTTTTGATCAAATTAAATTTGTGAAATGGGGATTAATAATACAGTGGTGAAAATGGGGGTGTTAAGCAGAAGGTAGGAGATGGGGAAAGTTTACAGCAATTTGCAGGAGGGTAGTGGCAGAGCAACACAGATATTTTCTTATTCACAACATAAATATATTATTGTACACACAATTTCATGGCTTTGGAAAGTCACAACAACAGGGATGGGTGACAACAACAGAATAATGTCATATAGCCAATTGGACCAAATTAAGTCAAGATGACACATGGTAAAGTGAAGAGCAATGCATGGGAGTCATTTTTTTTCTTTTTTTTTTTTTGGACAGAGTGCAATGTTCTTAGGAATGCCAAGGTCAGGTAGCTAGCAGGCACAGACATACAGGACATACAAGGCTGGCAGGGATGGTGATGGAAACAAAAGGTTGGGTGACACCATGATTGGGGATAGGTAGGGGACCTCAGAGATGCATCCATATCCAGTCAGAGAACAGTGAGAATCAATTCTTCACCTTCAGAAATTGTATCACTGTCTACTATATCAGTTGCCTGGGTCAGTGCCACACATGACATTGCTGTGGCATATACAATGCAGCAACTTTAGACCTCTGCCAATCTAGGCACCAAGGACCCTTTCCATTATATCCTTCACCAGCGCTGTCAAATCCTGTGAGGTGACAAAATCACCACCTCTACTACTGATGCTCCTGGAGGGTAACACTGCACCAGCAGCTGGGGTATAACTATCTGGCACAAGTGGAGCAGATAGAGCATGGGTTGTGGAGACAATGCTGACAATGTTGTGACCCAGATGTGCTGGGTGTCTGTGTTGCCTGTGGTGGTGTTGCTGCAGTCATCTGTGGAGGTATGATGGTCCAAACACCAGTGGCCAGTCTAACTCCCTGTGCTGATGGTCACTTTGTTTTCAGTAGCAATATTTAAAAAAATAACAAAAAAGGAGAGATAAATGGCTGGGGGAGAAAAAGATAGAATTTGATCAATGGCACATCACATTATTTAATTATTTTAATGCATAAAGCAGTATGAGAAATACATAACCACACCTTAGCCACATCCAGATATTATGGGAAAGCATGAATGTGTCCTAAAGTCAGTCTATCATAATGGTACGATATGAGTAATAGAATCACATATTTCACTGTGACGTGTCAGATATTTGCTTTGTAAGGTAAGAACTGCATTTGAAAATATTGAATTGTTAATGCCACTCATTATTAAGTTATCATAATGGTATGATATGAGTAATAGAATCACGTATTTCACTGACGTGTCAGATATTTGCTTTGTAAGGTAATAACTGCATTTGCAAATATTGAATTGTTAATGCCACACATTATTAAGTTAAAATTATCTTATAAATGTTACCCTGTAAAAAATGAATATATATTTCTGGGTATTGAACCAATACACAATTAATCTGATGTACTCATCGCCTAATGCAATAATCAGGATATACTGGAGTATGCATGTAGGCTTGATATTAAAGTTCAGTTTTGTCTGCTCAAGTTGATATACAGTGTTGAACTAAGAAAACTTCTGTGCCTTGCTATCAGAACAGAGGCATACTTATCCTGTGCCTCTCTGGTGTGCATTATTCTCTCCTAACATGCCTCACAGTGTTCTGCAATTTCTGCTGCAGCTGTAGAGTAGGTAGAAAAAGAATATATATATATATATATATATATATATATATATATATATATATATATATATATACATACATCGATATAATAGATAATGGATAATTAATGATATATCACAAACAGTTTAAATTCATCCTCCCACCAGCTAAGGAGGTCACTCTTGTGCTTCTTCATATCACTTTAATGGTAAAGACATTGCTCCCCAGTGCATAGGATACCAGTTGTACTGGAGACAGCCTTGGCCAAGCTATTCCATTCCTTAGCCTTATACTAAGAGGCAAGTTATCCCCCTGCAATAGCCTCTGGCTGTAGTGCTTCACAAGGAATGTCACAAAAATCCTTGACTACTCAACACCCCACCTTTGTGCTCTAGATGGAACAGTAACTCTACTTTCAACAGCCATGCCTACAGCAGTCAAGCCAGAAATATGGGTCTGAATTTGCACCCAGTTCAGATCAAACATGCAAACACACACAGTCTTGATATCTGCATTTGCCATATTTAGAAGCACAGCAATTTCTTGCCAAATGCATTTGGCAATGAATACATTAAGACGCACATGAGGTGTTAAAAATAATATTGAGATTTGGCCATGTGCAAGTGTCTCCGTTTTGAGATATGATCCAATGTTAAATCCTGATATGCTTTACAGTGTTTCTTTTAAGATTAAGTAGTACCACCTGGGAACTGAACCAAGAGAACATGCTAAACTTTGCTGATTAACTATCAGTGCCACAGGAGAACTTACTTATTAGCATACTAATTACAGCTATATTAATTTAAGCCTGACTATACATACTTAAGAGGTGCAAATATGCCTGTGACTTTGCTTAGTCATGGGACTGCATTTATATCTGAAAGGCATTGATTGTGTTTATAAATACATCTTAGAGGCATCCAATTGCATGACCTAAGGCATGGTGGGTTAGGTTTCATGCATAGTTCATAACACGTGATAACTCAATAATTATAGCAAAAATATTGTGCACATCACAGCTATGTATATTCCTTCTACATTAAATATCATCAGTGCATTTTACATAATTTGCACAGATTATATTGGACTTCCATACCAAGTAGCAATGACACATTTCTTTCATTAAACAGAGTTATGATAATAATGAGCATTTACTGTGACATTCCTGAGCAAACTGTGGTGACAAAAGTCATTTGACCCCTTCTGTAAAAGTATCTGTCAGCTGGATTCAAACCCTACATCAGCTGTCATTGGTCTTTATGATCACTGCATTTACACTTTCTGGCAAAGAGAAAGCTATTTGATAGATAGAATTTATTCACTGAGTGCTATCCAGACTGCTTATGGCCATGCACCACAACCGGGATTGTTTATGCTACACAGCGTACCCTGTGACACAGCTTCCTTAAGCAGTGAACCCTGTTTATGCACTGCTGAGCAAAGAGCAAGTGAGAAAGGCATTAGACAAAAAAATGTAAAAAATGTCAAAGAAAATAAGTTAAAAGGAAAATGTAATTGAAGCATAGGAGTCAGAGGAAGAAGTTCATTACAGTGACACATTCTTCATTTTCAAATCTCCTTAACATATCTGTACTTTAATTTCTGGTACACATTATCAAGACTGTATGTACTGCCAAATAATGTTAAAGGGGACATGCAACAGCTCATCTGTTATTAACAAGACTGGGAATATTTGATTTTCAAACAACAACACAATGATATCACAAAAACATATGTAAATAGGTATTCAGACCCCCTGTTTAAAAATTATCACTTCACTAGATTTGAACCTGGCATCAGTTGTTTGGTTTCTCTAAGATCATTGCATTTACACCTTATGAAACATGGGAATGTTACTTGGCAGTTTGAATTTATTTAATGAATACTTTCCAGAGTGCTGTCAGCCACACACGGGTGCCATGCTTACTTATATTACAGAGAGAAGACTAAATTCCAGTTTTCACTTTTTTCCTTAGGCCGTGAACCATGTTTGTTTTGTTGCAGAGCAGAGTATAAATGCAAAAGG
Source organism: Protopterus annectens (assembly GCF_019279795.1). NCBI lineage: Eukaryota > Metazoa > Chordata > Ceratodontiformes > Protopteridae > Protopterus > Protopterus annectens. The sequence goes on along the minus strand of NC_056744.1, from coordinate 251,965,888 downwards.
CATTAGAAAAAATATGACTGAGGAAAAAAAAAGCTGAAAGTACAATGATTTCAATCAAGAGGCATCCCTAGTAATGGCCAGAGTAAGAAGTGCATTAAAGTGACACATTTATCCTTCTCGCATCTCCTTACAATGACAGAAATGTAATTTGTGGAACACATTATCAGAGTTGTAGTCAATAACAAATGTGAAAGTCTGCAGACAACAGCTGACATGCTGTTAACAATACAGATAATATTTGAGTTTTATACAATAACAGAGCGATCTATAAAATATATGCAAATATGAATTCAGACCCACTCTGTAAAATTAATAATTAATTTACTTCACATATACCTTGTGCTATAGGGATAGTTATCTGACAAGTAGAATTTATTCATTAAGTACTATTCAGACTGCTGATTTCCACTCACCAGTGGCAGGCATGTTTGTCCTACAGAAGGCAGCCCAAATTCAAATACTCACTTTTTTCCCATAGGAAGTGAACATAGTTTGCACACTGCTGATCAGAGAGCAAATGCAAAAGGCAATATAAATAAAAAATGCAGTGAAAAAAGCTAACAGAAAAATGAATGTAATCAATGGGTTTACCTAGCAATGTTCAAAGCAAGAAGTGCATTCAAGTGACACATTCATCCTTCAAACATCTACTTGCAACATAAGAAATGTAATGTCTGTCACACATTATCACACTTGTAATTCATGCCAAATAATGTGAAAGTGGACAGACAGCTTGCAAGTTGTTAGCATTACCAGAAACAGTTGTTTTTTAAAGAACAACATGATGATATCATACAGTGTGGGTGTCTATGCATACAGTAAACCTCCAACAATTCATGCAAGTAAGGCCAGGTGCACAGCAAAAAGGCCAATTAATTGATACACTGATGAGGGCTAATTAAGCTGAAACCAGTATTCTGTTATGGCAGAATAAAGTTATGTTTACTTAGTAAGGAATTGTGCTATTTATTAACTATATATTCACCATAGTGTGAGGAGTGCTGGCTGGTGTTTTCATGTATAGGCATACAGACCACCATCTGTAAAATTACCAGTTAAATGGATAGGAATCCTGTATCGGCTGACTTTTTTCTTTAATCTCACTGCACTTACACCTTCTACCACAACGAAAGTTACCTGAGAGTACATTTTATTCACTGAGTACTAACCAAAGTGCTGATGGCAGCACAACACTACCAGGCTTCTTTTTGCTATATAAGGCAGGCTGAATTAAAATGTTCACTTTTTTCCTCACAAAGTGAATTGGACTTCAATACTATGGGTCATTGCCAGCCTAGATTGTGCAAAGCCAAATTTAAAGAAAATGATGAGGAGAAAAAAAATGCAATAACAGTATTGCAATTGGGAAACATTATAAAAAAGTACTTAAAATGCATACTTACGTTATTTCATCAACTTTGTTGTGTTTCAACATGAACATATCCTTCTTAAACATCAATATGTTCACACAAACAATGCCATCTGTGGATTAGAACTCCAGAGTACCACGGCATTCATAAGACACAGTTCAGATTCTTATCAGTACATGCCACAAACAACATATTCAGCGACGATAAAGAGGTTAGCTGCACTCAATACATGACACAGAATCAATAGACATAACAGGTGCAATAGCAACAATTCCTGACCTTTGTCCTGTGTACTTTGCAATTAGATGTGTGCATGGCTGTGATACTGGCATCAGGGAAGATAAATCTTTCCTCACAGATTATAAAATAAATTGTCAACACTGCACCTGTTTGTTTCTCTTTATTTTCTAAACATCATTCCCTTATCTATGCTTCCATAACAACACTTCTATGTGTTTTGCCTTGCAGTTAATATATGTTTCAATGAGTAGTGTACTTCCTTTGAATTGCAGACACTATTGTATTCAGATGCAGAAACATTTACAGAAATAATACATATCAATGTTAGGAATGTTGGTCTCCAAAGTCAGTCAATGGTGGTCAAAATATTTCTTGTAAGTCCCTTCTCCATGACACACTATGATTGACACTGCAGTCAACCTAATCATTCAAACTTGCAAACACTTAGCAGGAAACATTTCTCAATGCTTGCAAAATTTCTCACTGGTTGTTTTTGGTAGGGTGAGGGGTTACAGTCGTGTAGGTCCTAACACCAGGTTTACACTTCCTGTACTTAGTGCACATTATGGAATGAATTGCTGATGAGTTCACATTTCATCTCATTTGCATATTCATAGTATTGAGAGGGCTGAATCTGTACTATAAAAAGATAATTATGCAGTTAATGAATTTGCAGTAGGGGAAACTGGATTCAGAGAACTGAATACTGCTAACTACGGCTACTTGTTTTGCAAGCTGTTTTGCATGTTTACAGCTGACTTACTACAAATTTTATGTTGGTATTATGAACACATTAATGTATTTGAACCTTATTTATGGTTTACATTTCACAATACAAGTATTGCTGTACTGTCTGCATTATTCTCAGTAGCTGTTTGCATGGGTCTATATACCACAGTTATTTCTTGGCCATGCAGTATTTTTCTATCTAATGACAGTTTAATGGGAATTTTCAATCTTGAAAGCTGACCACTTTGTTCAAAAGACTGTTGTATTAATTATTACAAAGGTCATGGATTCTTGCATTAGAAGCAGTGACAATTTTGTAAAGACTTTCTGATGTCTACCAGGCTGACTTTCATGGAAGTGCATATCAGACCAAAAGGTGCTAACCATTTTTACTTGACAGGTGCAAAATTATTTTTAATACTGACATTTTCTACACAGTGACAAAAACATTTGTCTTGCTATGAATCTTTCATCCAACGTCTTTGTTTTGTATTTGGGTGGGGGAGAGGGAAATCTGTTATTAAGCTGTGTGTGCTCATATGAAGTCTTCCCCTTTTTTATGTATTTTGTGTATGATGGATGTATACAGTCATATGAACAAACTGACGTATTTGAAATCTACTTATGGATTGCATTTCATAATACAGGTATTGCTGTACTGTCTGCATTATTCTCAGTCGATGTAGGTATGGGCATGTATACCAGAGTTATTTCTTGACCTTGCAGTATTTTTTCTACCTAAGGATGACAGTTTAATGGAATGTTTCAGTCCTGAAAGTGGACCATTTCATTCAGATGTCCATTGTATTAATTAGTACCAAGGTCATGGGTTCTGACATAAGTAGGATGTGTACCTGGCTAATCTCCATGAAAGTTATTATCAGAGCAAAAAGTGTTAACCATTTTTCCTTGATAGGTATACATTTATTTTTTTAATGTAGCAATGTACTACACAGTGAAAGAAATGTTAATCCTGTTATGAATGTTTAATCATGATCTTTCTTTGTTTTGCACTTATAAGGGGTATGAGGAAAGCTGTATTAAGTTGTGTGTACTGATATGTAGCCTTGCTTTTTCATGTACTTTGTGTATGATCGATGGAGACATTCATAATATTTTGTGTTTAGTTCTCTTTTGTTTTTGCACTTATAGATAGATTTTGTGTTTCCAATTATGTTTCCTGTCATATGTGGATATGGCACCCAAGTCATATGTCCACAGTAAACCTCCATAGATGGATGCAGAGAATGATGTGATCATTCAAGCCCAATGCTGCTATGGTCGACAGAGGTGACAAGCCCTCCCATGACCATATCTGGGAACAGGTGCTGAGTGATGTGAATGTATTGTGAGGCCATGAATGTACATATTACAAAATAAGACATAGAGCCAGTGACAAGATTACAGCAGCCAGACATCATGCAACTGCATTTGCCTGGGAACATATGGCTACAGGGGAAGGTCTTGCTACCCAGCCACTACTGACCAAAACATAGGAGATCCTGTCCACTTACAGAGATCCAGACCACTCAGCACAGGGTTCACACACACACATATATATATATATATATATATATATATATATATATATATATATATATATATATATATATATGTATATACAGAAAGAGAAAGAGGGAGCCTTGGGGGTATGGAAGAGATACAGGCAGAGAGGTAGAAGGAGGGGGAATGGGATATGGGGTAGCAGGTGAAAAGCAACAATTTCTATGTGCCATTCTGCACATGTAAAGGCAATTCTTTTCTGTTTCTTGTCTCATTTCATGGTGATGCTTATCATACCTGTTTCATGTCTCTTTTCCATATGTAGGGACATCAGGCTCTGCCATTGCATGACCACCTGCACATGATAAGCACATCTTCTGTATAATTATTAATACCCAAAAGGTTGATATGTGTGAAAATTAAAGTCTGGATTCAATAAAATCTGTGTAGGTTCTGCGCAGAGCCTGCATACAGTGTATTCACATATGCAATACTGCTCTTTGAGAAGCAAATTGCAGTCTTGCACCATGAATATTAATGATGTGTGGCACGCGTAAGCAAGGCTTTGTGGCTCGCCCCAGTGTTACTGGCTGTGAAACCTGTATACTGAATGTGGATTGTTGCACACAACCTTTTAGTGCCAGTAATGTGATCAAACACTTCTGAAGGATATGAAGTACAGAACAGAAATATATATTAATATATTGATTGCAATCTTCACTGATTTCACAATAAACCACACGTTACAATGAACAGGCCAAAAATATGATGCAAATATCTGGCCATTCTGCAAACTGTAGACAGTCTGCCTTGTGCTTTTATTTCTTTTTTGTTTTCCATTTTTTCTTTTTCTTGCCATTGTTTGTGTGATGCGCCACTTGGCATGGACATGTTTAGCTGTGCTCACCTGGTTTGCACAAAGAGAGCAGTGCACAAACCAGAGGAATGGACCACCCAGGTTGTAAACAAGACCCAGGCAGCCCCACATATGAACTGGGTGGATTAAATTAATAATATTGTGTGGCACTCAAACACAGTAAGCACCATAGCACTATGATTAACAGTAAAATCCTTACAATAACTACTAAGATAGATAAGATATCATCCCACTAGTTCCGTGGCAGCAGATGTTAAGTGTAAGTGTGGAGTGCAGATGGTCTGGGGTTTTAGTACAGGGTGTGCAAATTTTGTTTTACTCTTGTGAGATTGCAGATTACAGCAATTAAGTGCAAGCCAGGCATATCCAAGTGACAGCTTCCGGTGATTTCTCCTGTCCACCTGGTGAATCTGGGCATACTGGGGCAATGCAGCAATTGCCTCATGTACACAGACAACCCTTTCCTTCTACCCTCAACACCAAAACCTGCGAGAGATGCACTTACATAGCCAAACTGGAAGCAAAGCTCTCTCCAGCTAAGATTGTGCTAGACAATCAAGAGGAGAAGGTTAACACCTGCACTACACCTCAAACAACACATAGCCTATCAGTACCCTCACCACCAACACCCGCACATAGCAACAATAAACCCACATATGTGGAGGCCCTTAATATTAACCTGCCCATGAAATGCAAACAAACACCAATCGCAACAAAAACTTCACATAGCTCACAACACCAGTGTGCCACCCAACAACAGCCCAAAAGGCAAGACAACATACCCAATACTTTAGTCATAGCTAACTCTATATTCAGCCACACTGACGTCCCACTCACCAGGCTAAACAAGGAGAAAATTACAGTCAGTTGCCTGTCAGGTGCCAGGATCCACCACATAATACATGCACTCAAGTCACTCCACAACAAGTACAAATACAACTCTGTCGTTGTCCATGTTGCAGTGAATGACTTGACATGTACCTCCCTGGTCTACATAAAAAGAGACATGGAGCTCTCGGATCATGTAGCCCAGGCAGGGATGACCCTAGCCCTTAATAGCATCCTGCCTTTGCCCAGAATGATACAACAATATAAGGACAAAATGATTGACTTCAACAATTGGCTAAGCTTCTGATGTCATTCAAAGGGGATCCGGTACCTGTCTGCCTAGGACGACATGATCGACAAGCCATGAAGCTTTGCCAGAGATGGTCTGCACCTATCACCCCTGGGATTCAGGTTATTGGCTAAGGTTCTCACCACCCCTATAGTGCCTTTTTTAGGCAAAGCTCAAAGGACAAAACCACCACTGTAACAGATACAAGCTTGCAAAAACTGAAGGCTATGCTACTCAATGCTAGAAGTCTCAACCTCAAAATGCACTCTCTCTAGGCACTCCTAAAAATGGATAACATCGATATCTGTGCAGTAACTGAGACTTGGTTCAAGGCTCCAGAGAGAACCCCTGCAATACCAGGCTACAAGTCTTACCACACTTTCTGGCCACCAAACCAGGACCAAAACACTAAAGGCGGAGGAGTGTCCATATTCACCAAGGAAATCCACACCTCTAGGCTAGTTGCCCAACACAATGCATCTGAAATTCTCCAGGTACAACTAACACTAAGTAAGACGGCAATTCATATTGTAGCTTGCTACAGATACCCCACCCTGCCCCGGGATTCTCACTTCACCTTTCTAAGCATAATGGAAAGTATTAAGATTCAACCAAACACCCTAATACTAGGTGATTTCAACTACCCTGCCATTAACTGGGAAAACTAGTCATGTACCAATACCTTTGCCCAATGATTCATGGAATTCATAAATTTCAGTGCCCTGGATCAACTAATCCATAGTCTCACCAGGGGCGCCAATATCCTGGACCTAGTCATTACCAACATGGGAAGTTGTTGCTCCACACCAGTGGTCATCCGCTTGTTGGTTAGGTCTGACCATAAGCTAATCACCTTTGACATCCACATCCCACACCCACCCCCTAGTAAGGAAACCTCCATGAAAAATGTCTACAAGGCCAACTTCATGCTACTCAAGTCAGAAGTCACAAACTTCAGGGCACCCATGCAGCTGGGAACTGAATGTTCGACTGCTGAATCCTGCACTAAAGCACTGTACGAGCACATACACTCATGCATGAATCATGCCATTCCAAACAGAACCAAAATGCTCTCCTCCAAAAAAGGAAACTAATCTGGTGGTCCCCTGCCATAAACAAACTATACAACAGAAGTAAAAAACTGTTGCAGAAAAAAGGAAAATCCCAGGATTCAAAAAACTGCCTTACTAGCCTAAGTAAGAAGCTGAGATCCCTCATAAAAGCCTCCAAAGCTAGTTACAAAAATAAAATCACCAAAAATTCCAAAGACAACAACAAGGCATTCTTTAGCTATGTCAGGAATCTAAATGGCAATGCTCAAATCTGCTCTGAGCTGCAACAGAATGGCATTAAATATACTGATCCCAAGGACATTGCTAATATCCTGTGAGATCAATTCAGTGACAACTTCACCCTCCTCTCACCCACTAAAGGGCCCATATCAATACCAAAAGATTGCCAAATACCAGTAATCATGACCACACAGGTAAAGTCCGCATTTTCCAAAGGTAAGAATACAGCATCCATGGGACCAGATGACATCCTGGGCTGTGTATTACATGAACTACAAAATGAGCTGGCACCTCACCTAAGTGTCATGTTTAATCATAGCCTCATCTCAGGCTTCATACCCACCGAGTGGCCCACAGCTACTGTCATCCCACTCCACAAGGGGGGATCCAACTTGGATCCTGGGAACTACCGTCCCATCAGTCTGATGAACCTGATCTGTAAGGCTATGGAACATGTTATCATGGAACTTATAAACAAAGACATTGGCAACCTTCAAACACTGGACCCCACCCAGATTGGGTTCGTGAAGGGCCAGTTGTGTCTCCTGAACTGATCAACTTCTTTGAATCAGTCTCCAGAGCTGTGGATGAGGGTAAGGTGGTCCATACAGCCTATTTGTACCTCGCCAAGGCCTTCAGCACCATCCCCCACTCTGGAATCATAGATAAACTTACAAAGCTGTGCATTAATCCCTACGTCACTAGATGGGTTGCCAACTGGCTTACTGACAGAACCCACACTGTAAAAGTAGCTGACTCCAAATCCAGCTCCAGACAAATGACAAGTGGAGTGCCTCAGGGTTCGGTACTGGGACTGCTCTTGTTTGGCATCTACTTCTCTGAGGTACAAGCCAACACTAAGGGCCTCTGGCTGACTAAGTTCACAGATTAATGCAAGCTGGGAGCCATTATTGAATCCTCAAATGACATGGACATTCTACAAAAGGGCCTTACAGATACAGATGTTTGGTACCAGAGCCATGGGCTCAGGATCAATGCCAATAAGTGTATAGTTATCCCCTTTGGGAAAAGCCATGTACCATAAATTACCATATTGGTGGCAGCACATTAAACACTGATAGTATGATAAGAGACCTTGGAACACAGGTGGACAGTGGTCTCATCTTTGATAACCATGTCGCCACAACAATTAGGAAATCCTTCTATGTGGCTCACCTCATCATTAAGGGCTTTTCATCCAGAAAAAAAGAGGTCATTGTCCCACTGTACTCATTCCTCATTAGACCCATTATACAGTGCAATGCCCAATTTGGTATGTACCTCACAAGACATCTGCAGCAACTGGAAAGGCCGCAGAAGTACCTCACTAAAAGAATCACAGGTCTAAAGCAGATGCCCTATGCTGACCAACTAAAAAAATTCCAGCTATACTCTGTCACATATCATCTACTCAGAGGCGATCTCTGCTCAACATACAAGGCCATGTCAAACCAAGAGCTGTTGGACATGCTACACTTAAAGAAATACCAATCCCTCAGAGCCACATGCTCTAGGGACCTAAACCTTGTCATCACAATGAACAAGTCATGCTGGAGAGATAGGTTCCTGACCCAGAGACTGCTCATACTCTGGATTAGACTGCCCATACATATCAAGCAGAGAGCCTCCTTGGCCCTCTTCAAAAAGAACCTTGACGACTTGATGGGAGATAGGAAATTTATCGCAGGGATCACATCAATTGCTCTGCTAGACAGGGGTCCATGGGAAGTAATATTCTGATAGAAAAAACAGGGAATTATTATGGCTAGGCTTGTATAGGCCCTAGGGCCAATATCCTAGTACCAACCTAAGAACCTATAAATGAGCACAGCTGTTTTCTCGACCTTCTTGTGGCAATAACTGTAAGTGCAGAAGAACCATAGACATGGCCCGTTTGAGTAGCACATTTACACAAGTGCCTGTATACCAAACAATCTTGAAATTGCAGTAGTTGCCAGTGTTGTGCAAAATTTAACATCCAACAAAAAGCATGCGTGACAGTGTGCACCCTTGCCTACTCTGCTTATGAGAGGGTAAGTGACATGCAACATTTTCAAATGTTGCAAAACCAAAATATGCAAACTTTCAGTAAGTGGATGTGTGATAGGTAGGAAACAGCAGCATATAAAATGCAATTGGCAGGAAATGCTCATTAGACATTGAGCTTGAACTATGGCAGGAATGTCTGGAGTTGCTGCAGAGGGTGTGCATTTTCAGGCACAGCATTGGGGTGTCCAGGAGTCCAAGATTTTTGTTAGACTCCTAGTTAAAGAGCATGGGCCCAGGTTGTAAAGCAGAACTATTCAGGCTCAGAATATAAACCTGATTCCTGGAATAGTGTTGCCAGGGGCTTATCCAGTGTGACAGGTATCCCCTGCACAGGTGAGCAATGTAGACATCATTTGATGACCTCTGGAGGAGGAAACGGGATACCCTCAACCTTTGGATCTGGGAATGTTGGGCAGGGGACACCCCACCAATATGTAAGTATCTATTTCAGTCAGTAATTATAAGAGTTAAAAGCTGACTATAGTCAAAACTGGTATTCATAATGGTGTTTTGTTTTTTCCACAGCTGCTGAAGAGAGAGAGACTCTAATGTTCAGTGCCAGGGCGCATCTAGCAAGGATGCAAGCAGCATGTGGTATGTATGCATCAGAACAGTACTGTCTAAATAGTATTGTAGTAATAATAATAATGATTTGTATAGTAATTTTGTAACATTAAAAGTTAAGGACCACTTAGCTGGTATTTAATAGAATTGTATCAAACTGAGCATGCATACCCTAACTGTTAAAGAAACTATGCATGCCTTAGTCTGTAGTGCAAAGCAATGATGCCATATTCTCAAATAACAGTGAGCATGCATCTCTAAACTGTAAAAGGAAGTATGAATGCATTAGTCTGTTATAAAAAAGAACAGTATAGTACAGTATTTTAGTGTAGTTATTGATTGTGGTTCAAAAGCCATACTTCCAAAATATACAGTACTGTTAGCTTTTCATAATTATTGGAAAGAAAATTCATATCTCTATACCACTGGCACAAATGACCTTCTGGAAACTGTAATCAGTATAATTGGAACACACATGTGTGTAATATACGCACACATCAAGGATTAGTGGCTACAATCTGTACTATAGTATGCCTCTGTTACAAACTAGGTAATCTTAAAAGTAAGGAATAAACTTGTTAGGAGTTTGTAGAGTTAAAAGTAAAGGTAACAGATATGAAGTTAGTAATGTTCTCCCTTTTTCTTTCTCACCCCAACACTTTTCCCTGTCTCTTTTTTTTTGTGTTTATTATTTTCTTTTTTTGTGTGTTTATTTTTTAGGATTTCTTTCCCCACAGCACAGTGGGGTTGCACTTTTCCACGAGATCCACTTGCCCCCATTCCCTACAGCACTGCTGCCAAGCATGTCTGATGCAGTACCTGGTAGCATGCTCTCTGCTGCTCCTCCACAAATCTACGTCTCATGTAGTTCTGCCCCAAAGGATAGGCCTGTGGCTCCTTTTGGGAACAGCGGTGAAGGGGGTGAGTTTATCACTGTGACGAACGGTCAGTGATGAGGTGTAGGATGGTGCACCACACTGTTGACACACACCTGCCCCAGACTGAGCACCAGCTCTCCATTCTCATGCAGAGCACCCATAGGAGGCACAGACATCAGGCACTGCAGCCAGTGGTGCGGTGAAATGATAATGATGACAGTCCACTGGCTGAGGACTAGATACTCATAGTCATCTGCTTTGATCTGCATGGGACGAAGATTTACCATCCTTTCTTGTCTGTCTGCAATTGTTTCCTCCTCTGTCCAGCTTACCTAACCCAGACATTCCTACAGCCCTTCCCCAACATTACTATTTCTCTTTCTTTCAAAGAAAAAAAAAGGGGGGGGGCACCTGTCCCACCAAAAAATGTCCCATACATAGCTCTCCATTTCACACATGTCTTCATGACAAACATGGTTCTTTCCAAGTCTCTGTACAACAGATTATGTTGTGGTCACCTCTCTCTCTGGAGATGACAGTCCAAATTCAGCAAAATTTGTATGTTTTATTCTGGAAGAAATGGAGAGCTATGGTTCTTTCTTATATCCTTCCTGCACATTCTGGCCTTGTTTTCACTTTGTTCATTTCCCTGCTTGCTCCTCCTTTCACCACTTTCCTGTCTTCTCCATTTCTTTTCTGTAAAGAATAATTGCACAATGGTGCACAGTGTGCATTAACACAAAACAACAGGAAAAGGCAGCAATATAAGTAAATATATTTAAAGTATCATACACGCTTGTAAAATTATTATTTCTGCCTGTATTTACACCCAGTACCATCTGCCTCCAGCAACAACACAATAACACCTGCTATCGTGCAGTCACTTACCCAGGAGATGTATTTAATACATTCAATAGTAAGTGGCACAGTTTAGGAAAGACTTCCCTTTGTACTACCACCTGCTTGCTCCCCTTATCACTAATGCCATACCTTCATCATTAAATTTCTATGAAGCAGCATTGCATGATCCCCTGTAATGTTTTATAAAGCATTATTGTGTGATACTCATTTAGTCTTGTACAGCAGTATTGCACAATGTTGCTTGATGCTGTGCATCATGCAGCATTGATAAACAATGTTGCTAGCAAAATACTTTAATGTATTACCTATAGCTAAACCATTTGTCCCAAAAAGGAACTTATCATTGCGCTAAGTGTATTAATGCATGCAGCCAGAGATTTGGTTAACTATCAGGTGAATACAACATCAGTTAAGTCAGTTAAGTCTGCCATGTGCTACAAAATCTCTAAAATACAGCAGCTGGCATAGGCATGCACCAACAGTGCAGTGCACAATCCTATACACCACCCTGGCAGTTCATCACCAGTGATAAGCTCACCCCCTCTACCACTGTTCCCGGAGGGTGACACAAGCCTATCCTCCAGGGCAGAACTACCTGAGGAGCCAGGTAGCGCAGGGATGGCAGAGAGGTTGCTAGCAGCTACTGCACCAGACATTCTGGGCAGTGGTGCTGTTGCCAGTGGAGTTGGGGCAGGTGGATCTCGTTGGACAGCCCTACCCCATTCTGCTGTGAGAACACACAAAAAAGAAAATAATAAACCCATAAAAAAAGAGAGAAAATGATTAAGATGACAGAAAAAAGGGAGAACATTAGTAACTTCATATGTGACATACAAAGCATTGGTACAATAATTTTACTCAATTATGTTACTTTTACTTTTAACACTACAAACTTCTAACAAATACCTTTGTTTACTATTAAGACTACCCAGTTCATAACAGATGCAGAATATACTACAGATTGCAGTAAACAATCCTTGATGTGTGCATACATTGCACATATGCAGGGTCCAAATATACTGATTACAGTTTACAGCAAAAACAAAAATAGGACTAGCACTGAGGTTAACCAGTCTTGGAGAACACAGTTCAAAACATGAAAACCAAAAAACTCCAAGTAGTGAATACACAGGTTAATTGGTTCATAGGTGTGTACTAGGCCAATGGCCCTGGAGCATTTACAAGCCTAGCCCATAGGATTACCCTGGCATTGTGTCACCCAACCTTAGTTTGTAGTTCCTCTGTCGAGTAGAGCCACTGGAGTGATGTCCAGGGTGAATGTTCTATTTCACATCCACTCATCAAGATTTCTCTTGAAGAGGACCAGTGAGGTGCTCTGTTTGACATGTATGGGAGGTCTATTCCATAGCATGGGCAGTCTCTGGATTATGAACCTGTCCCTCCAGCACGTTCTGTAGATTGTGGTAATGAGGCTGAGGTCTCTGGAGCATGTGGTGCAGAGGGATTGGGATTTCTTTATATGTAGCATTTCTAACAGAGCTGGGTCAGATATGGCTTTGTAATTCAAGCAGAGATCGCCTCTAAGTAGGCAATATGAGAAAGAGAATAGTTGGAGTTTTTTGAGTCTGTCCATATAGGACAAGTATTTAAACTAGGGTCCTCTTTGTGAGGTACATTTGTGGCCTCTCCAGTTGTTGCAGATGTCTAGTGAGGTACATGCCAAATAGGGCATTGTACTCGATGATTGGCCTAATGAGGGAAGAGTAGAGGGAGACAATGACCTCTTTCTTCCTGGATGCAAAACCTTAGTAATGAGATGTGCCACATAGAAGGACTTTCTGACCACAGTGGCAGTGTGGTGGTCAAAAGAGTGGTTGCTGTCAACCTGTGTTCCCAGATCTCTTATAATGCCTTCTGTGTTCAGTAGACTGCCATTGCGGTGGTAGTTCATGGGAACTGGGTTTTTGCCAAAGGGGATGATGACACATTTTTTGGCATTGAACTTAAGGCCATAGTTCTGACACCAGTCAATAGTCTCAGTGAGGCCTTTCTGTAGGATGTCAACATCACTTGGAGAGTTAATAATGGCTCCCAACTTGCAATCGTCTGTGAACTTTGTCAGCCAGAGTCCCTTTGTGTTGGAATGGACTTCTGAGAAGTAGATACCAAAAAGAAGAGGACACAGGACCGATCCCTGTGGGATTCCACTCATGACTGGTTCACAGTCTGACTTGGATCAGCCACTTTCACACTGTGGGTTCTATCTGTGAGCCAGTTTGCAACCCACCTAGTGATATAGGGGTTGATGCCTAGCTTAATGAGTTTTTCTATGATTCCAGAGTGGGGAATGGTATCAAAGGCCTTGTCCAGATCAAGGTAGGCTGTATGAATCACCTTGCCATGAACCACAGTTCTGGTGACTGACTCAAAGAAGTCAAACAAGTTGAACAGGCATGATGTACCCTTCACAAAACCAAACTGTGAGGGATCCGGAGTTTACAGATTCTCTATATCCTTGTTTATTAGGCCCATGATGATGCATTCTATAGCTTTGCATATCAGACGTGTCAGGCTAATGGGGTGATAGTTCCCAGGGTCTGTAGTTGCGCCTCCTTTGTGGAGAGGGATGACTATAGCAGTGCGCCATTCAGTAGGGACAAAGCCTAAGGTGAGGCTGTTATTGAACAGGGAACACAGGAGAGGTGCCAGTTCACTTTGTAGATGATGTAGAATACAGCCAGGGATACTGTCAGGTCCCATAGAAGCTGTATTCTTGGCCTTGGACAGTGCTGTTTTAACCTGTGCAGCAGTAATACTGAGTGCCTGGCAATCTACTGGCATTGTGACTGGTCCTTTGGGGGTGGGGAGGGATAAAGTTGGCACTGAATCTGCCAGCCAGTATATTGGCAATATCTGTTGGCATGGTATAGGAGGTACCATTGTGCAGTAGCTCAGAGCAAATCTGGATATTGCCGTGGAGGTTCTTTACATAACTATAGAAGGCCTTGTGGTTGTCTTTACTATCTGCTGCAATTCTGTTTTCATAGCTAGCTTTAGAGGACTCGATAAGGGATCTCAATGTTTTGTTGAGGCTAATAAGGGAGTTTTTCCAGTCTTAGGAGTTCACTTTATTCCACATCAGTTTCCTCTTTCTGTTGCAGAGTTTGTTTATGGCAGGGGACCACCTGCTGGCTTCCTTTTTTTGGAGAAGAGCATCTTGGTTCTGTTAGGTATGGTGAGATCCATGCATCTGTGTATGTGTTAGCACAGTGCATTGGTGTATGACCCGCAGGTCATGCAACTATTCTTCATTTGCACGGGTGCTGTGGAGTTAGCCACCTCTGTTCTTAGGAGCCCAAATTTAGCTTTGGGGAAGTTTTTCATGGTAGTTACCTTTGTGGGTGGTTGGAAAGGATGTGGATTTCCAAGGTGATTAGTTTGTGGTCAGATCTTACCAGGGGGGAGTTGACTATTGGTGTAGAGCAATGGTCACCCATGTTAGTAATGACCAGGTCAAGGATGTTGCTACCTCTAGTGTGGGAAAGAACGAGCTGGTCCAGGGCATTGGAATTAATGAATTCCAGGAAATGTTGGGCAAGTGCATTGGTACATGAGTAGTTTTACCAGTTAATGGAGGGGTAGTTGAAGTCACCCAGTATGAGTGTGTTAGGTTGGACCCTAATATTCTCCAGGGTGCTTAGGAATGTTGACTGAGTGTCTTGGGACATGGTTGGGGACCTATAACAGGCTACAACCTGAATCTCTGTCTTACCCAATGTTAGCTGCACCTGAAGTATCTCTGATTCATTATGTTGGGCTGCCAGTCTGGAGGTTTGCAGATCCTTTATGAATATGGAAACATCACCATCTTTGGAGCTTTGGTCCAAGTTCTGGGGCCAAAAGGTGTGGAATGAGTTATAGCCTAGTAGCGCAGGAGTACTTTCTGCTGCCTTGAACCAGGTCTCTGTTACAGCGCAAATGTCAATGTTCTCCATTTTAAGGAGTGCTTTGAGCGAGTGCATTTTGAGATTTAGACTTCTAGCGTTGAGCAGCATGACCCTCCGATTGCATTTATTTGTAGCTGTTAAGGTGGCAATATGGTCTTTGGAGCGCCACCTAAAAAAAGGCACTATAGGGGTGGAAAGAGCCTTGGCCAGTATCCGAAAGACCAGGGATGACAGATGCAGGCCATCTCTGGCAAGGCATCGAGGTCTGTCAATCATGTCATCTCAGACAGACAGATACTGGATCCCCTTAGAATGACACCTGAACTTAGCCAATTGTTGAACTCAATAATTTTCTGCTTCTACTGTGGTATCATTCTGGGTGATGGTATGACGCTGCTCAGGGCTAGGGTCATACCTGCCTGGGCTACATAATCCGAGAGTTACTCCATATCTCTTTTTATGTAGTCCAGGGGGGTACGTCTCAAGTCATTCACACCTACATGTACAATGACAGAGTCATATTTGTACCTGTTGTCAAGGGACCTGAGTGCGTGCATTATATGGTGGATCCTGGCACCTGACAGGCAGCTGACTGTTACCATCTCCTTATTAAACCTAGTGAGTGTGACATCAGTGTGCCTCACTATCGAGTCACCTATGACTAGTGTGGTGGGCATGCTATTTTGCCTTAGGGGATTTGGTTGAGTGGCACACTTTTTAGGAGAGTTATGTGTCTCATAATTAGTGTTGTGTTGTGGTGGTCGAGTGCATTTTTGCCTTGGAGGTCTCTGCTGTGTGAGCAGAGTCTTATTGAGAGCCTCTGTGAAGGTGGGTGTGTAGTTTATGTTTTTTTGTGAAGGCAGTACTGATGTGTGTTCTGGAGAGTTATGTGTTCCATATGGTATGGTGCATGTGTTGACCTTCTCTCTTGACCAGCTATTCTGGTCTTGGTTGTAGAGTGCATGGCTTCCAATTTGGATATATAAGTGCATCTCTCGCAAGTCTGAGTGTTGGGGGGTAAGAGGAGAGGGTTGTCGGTGTACTTGAGGCAGTTGCTACATTGGATCAGAATGCCCAAGTTCACCAGGTTAACAGGAGAAACACCAGGGAACTAACCTTTAGACTTGCCTGGAGGGGTGTGCATTAATAATAAGTACTGGCGCTATTTTCTTGTAGAACATTTAGTGCTGGTAGCACTTTTGTGGACTACAATAATTGCTACAAGAAGTCTGTTATGGTAAAGTGCTAGGCTAATAAGCTAGTAAAAGTGCAGGAGAGGAGAGAACTAGCAGATCTAAGGGAAATTTTGAAGATCATATTTTGATACCTCTCAGAAGCTTACAAACAGTCCTGGATACAGCAAATCTTTATCTGGACTAGACTAGTTACAGGAAAGGTGGGAAACAAGTGCAATGAAGGCTTTTAAATCAGAAAGCTAAAGGAGATGGAAAAAAGTGCTCTAACAGCCAATAAACTACAATTTCTGGGCCAGAAGCCACTCATCTTGTGGTAGGTAGGTTACCTAGTGCTTACCATTCCCACTGATAAGCTAGAAGGCTTCCCGCATCACAGAAAGGCTTGGGGGAGGACTCAAAAGCTTACATACAGTCGTGGATACAGCAAATCTATATCTGGACTAGACTAGTTACAGGAAAGGTGGGAAAAGCGCAAACATGGCCTTTTAGACCAGAAAGTTGAGGAGATGGAAAAAAACTGACCAAACAGGCAATAAACTACAATTTCTGGGCCAGAAACCATTCTTCTTGTGGAAGATATGCTACCTAGTGCTTATCACTCCCGCTGACAAGCTAGAAGGCTTCCCTCTGACACAGAGAGGCTTGAGGGGCTCAGAAGCTTACAAACAGTCTTGGATACAGCAAATTTGTATCTGGACTAGACTAGTTATAGGAAAGGTGGGAAAGAAGTGAAATGCAGACTTTTAAACCAGAAACTTGAAGGAGATGGAAAAAGTGCTCAAACGGCCTATAAACTACAATTTCTGGGCCAAAAAAACACTACTCTTATGGTAGATAGGCTACCTAGTGCTTACCATTCCCACTGATAAGCTAGAAGGCTTCTCTTAACACAGAAGGGCTTGGGGAGCTCAGAAGCTTACAATCAGTACTGGATGCAGCAAAACTGTATCTGGACTAGACTAACTACAGTAAAGGCAAGAAACAAGCAGAAGGGTGGGCTTTTAGACCAGAAAGTTGAAGGAGATGGAAGAACTGCTCAAACAGCCAATAAACTACAATTTCTGGGCCAGAAACCACTCTTGTGATAGATAGAATACCTAGTGCTTACCACTCCCACTGATAAGCTAGAAGGCTTCCCCCCATCAAAGAAAAGCTTGGAGGGCTCAGAAGCTTATAGTCAGTCCTGGATATGGCATATCTGTATCTGGACTAGACTAGTTACAGGAAAGGCAGGAAACAAGCTTAGAATTATTTATTTATTTATTTATTACAGAAAAGCAGCTAAAACAGCACTTAAAACAATTCAAGTGCAGTAGAAGCTAGCACAATTGAGTGTGTAGCAATATTAAAGCAATTTATTCAAACTGTATTCTGAACTGAAATCAATTATTGTTTAATTTAACTCCTAACAGTTAAAAAGTGCCAAAAAATATACTTAGCAGCTGAGAAGCACACTCAGTCAGAACACAAAGTAAAGTGGAGAGGGAGAAAGGAGAAACAGAAAATAATTCAAGCTTAAGGGTCTAAGTGGGTTGGCCTACTCAAATGTCTTCTCTGTGTTAGGTCGAATGAGCTAATGACACTAGTGTGGGATAGAGCTGGGATAGAGATGAACAAATGGGACTGGTAGGAGTGTCTAAAATCAAAATATGATCTCACTGTACTTGGTTGAGTGAGCAAATTAAATAGACCCAGGAGGAGTGTTCAAACACAAATGTACAGAAGGGGTGGGCATTTCCAAAGCCACCAATATTAATACAACAAAAACAGGGATGGCATGTGGGAAACTAACTGCAGAGAGAAGAGAGATTACAATATTTAGTGAAGCAAATAAATAAAGAGAAAAAAATGCAGCACTATCTTTAGCACAATATTCAATGAAACAAATAAACAGAAAAATAAAATACAGTACTATTTTATAACACTGCAAGTTTGCACTTATCTCAGCTTGTAATAAGGTTGATGATGGTATATAACAGCTAACCAAACAGCTCAAATATTCAGCTATTCAGCAGAAATAAATTTAGAGATAAGAGACTAAGACTTATAAGCACAGAGAAACCCTATAGGCTAAGAGTTCAACACCGAATATCAGTGAAGTGAGAACAATAACCCACACGTACTGCAGAAAGAAGAGAGATCACAATATTCAGTGAAACAAATAAAGAGAAAAATAAAATGCAGTAGTATCTTTAACACAATATTCAATGAAACAAATAAATAACAGAAAAATGAAATACAGTGCTATCTTATAACACTGCAAATTTGTACTTATCTCAGCTTGTAATAAAGTTGATATAGGTATATAACAGCTAACCAAACAGCTCAAATATTCAGTGAAGTAAAGAATCCAGTAAATCCAAGCAAACAAGTACAAATAAGGCAAATAAAGCAAAAAAAAAATGTTTAATGCAGGCCACAAAGCTTTATAAACTTGCCCTTCTTCGGCATGTATACTACTACCCAGCATGTATACACACTGAAGAAGGGCAAGTGTAGAAAGCTTTGTGGTTTGAAATAAAACTTGCTGTTTTTTGCTTAATGTGCCTTATTTGGTACTTGTTTGCTGGATTTACTGGATTCATTACTTCACTCTGCATATTCATTACATGGAGTTTTTTTTGTTTGAACAGTTTACAGCATGCCCGTGGTGACACTGCTGTACAGCTCTGATGTTACATTGCAATACTGATGAAACCTTAACATTATTGTATATTTGGGAAGTGTGGATTTTGAAGCCACAACCTATGACTACTTTGTAATAAAGAACTGTTGTTTTGCCCTCCAGAGTAATGCATGCATACTTCCCTATTACAGTTAAGAAATGAATGCTCAATTTGATACAACTGTATAAGTAAGAAATAAATGTGTCATACCTTTTTAATGCTAAAACACTCCCACTGTCAGGATGCATACCACATGCTTCTCGCTTCCATGCCAATCTAGCAGCATGGGTTTGCAAATTCAGTTACTGGTCTGTGATGGCTGTGGAAAAAACAGAACACAACATAATACCATTAAGCATACCAATCCTGACTATATCCAGCTTTTAACTTTGGCAAGTAGTCTCTGAAAGTGATTCTTACGCATCTGTGGAGTACCCCCAGACCTAGATACCTTGAGCCAATGGTTGAAGGTATCGCTCTTCCTCATCCTAAGGTCTCTGTAGTGGTTCTTACATTGTTCACCAGCATGGGAATACCTGTAGCACTGGTCAGAGCCCAGGCCAGATTATTCCATGCCTCTGCCTTGTAATCCAAGTCACAATAGTTCTTCTGCAACAGTCTGCGCTCATGTTCATTTACTAGGAGTCCAACAAGCAATTTGGACTCCTGGACACCCCATCTTTGAGCAAGGAATCTCAAAAAAAACTTTCAGGGAATGCCAGCCATGCCTATCACAGATCAAGATCAATGTAGAATGGTGTTTTCCCAACAATTGCAGGTATCATGATTACTGGGAGCGTACACCTTCTAGTTTGCAACATTTGAAAGTGTTGCATATTGCTTACCATCACACAAACACATTGATCAAGAGTGCATGCTGCAGGGAAATGTGTTTGTGTGATGGCCAATAGTATTAATTGAATGTATCTGGTGTATGTTTCTGGCTGTCTGTGTCATGTCTGCTACCTGGGTAATCCATTTGTGCAGTTTATGCAGTGCCACTCTGCATGCAAACAAAATGTGCATAGCCAATGCCATCTGTGCTAAGCAGCTCATCACTCAAACAGTGGCCCGCCCCCAAAAACAAAAAGGAAAAAAGTATAAAATGTGGAGAATTAGTTAAAATGCAGAAAACCAATCAATGGCATATGGAGTAGGAACTGTTAGTATACATGAGATATGACTACATAGGTCTGGATCCCATTTCTCACTGCAATGCACTGTCACATAGCAGGAGGAGGGACTTATTCATCTTTGCCCCACAAATACTGTTGCAGCAAACGCATGATGTAATTCCTCACACAAAGAAGTGAAACTAAATGCACACTGATATCAAGGCATGGCCTGTTATTTGTAAATGTATTCTATGTAATATATTTGGATGGAATGCATTTACTGACCGCACAACCTGCTATGATTATTCCTTGTAAATATACAGCTGTGTCCTACCTTTCTGTGTTTCTTGGTCATTCATCAGTTGTGTAAGCCAGTCTATATCATTTACCTTAAAATGTCTGAGGATATTCATTGGAGACAATATGCTATGCAATTGCCATCAAATTAGTGGAAGGTTGAATGCCATAAACAAGCACAGACTGCTGATTTGGGTGCGAGGAGCAAAAACGGGTTATTGTTATGGAACATACAAAAGTATAATGTTCTTCCAAGGGGGGGTAGACCCAGGCTGAGATACTCTTATGGCCCAAATCAAGGCTGTGTTGCTCCTTGTTTTGTATCATGTTGGCCTGATCTTGTGAGGGTGGTGAAGCCAGAAACTTCAAGTGTCTCACTACTTTTGACCTTCTCTATTATGATTTCCCATTTCAGACATATGGTGCTTAACTGAGGGAATCCAGTGATCATCATTACCTTGGGGAGGTATCAATGTGTGAATCTTTGAGGCCTGAGGTCTACTACTTGCTAATAGACACATAGAAGTCAAATAACTCTCTGCTGTCACATGTGACATTCATTTCTGTACAAATCTCCCACCTTGTAATTGCTTACTGCACCAAGTGATAAAATTCAAGGACATGTCATGACAGTATTATACAATACAGTACATGTTTAAGACTTACCTTGTAAATGCAGCACATGAGTGTTGTTAGTTCAGGGGCTGACTGTGATGCAAGCATATATGGGGAGGTAAAGGCTGTGGCTCTGAGTTAGGCCGGCAGAGGTCACAGGTTTCCTGTACTGTGCCCCTGCCCACCCTGTAGTGCTCTTCAATGTACGTGTTATGTATGTTGTGATAAATGTGGCCTGAAAACTCTTCTCTTTCTTGGCCTAGTCCTTTTGGCATCAGCAGCAGTACCAGCATTGCCTGCAGCCTGTAGCACATATAAATGGAGTTAAGCAGCAGCAGCTCCTAACATTCTGTCAGTGTAGACTTTCTGTGTCTGTACTCCAGTACTTTTGAAATCCACAGGAAAATCCAGCATGGACTCCAAATAGTTGCTTTATAACTTCTTGAATATCTCCACCAGATTAGTTGATTAGCATGCAATTCAGTTGCTTATGCTGTAATTAGCATCTCTAAAACACAGCCTAGACAGATACAGTCCATTAATAATCTACCCCTTTATAAAAAAGGCAAATGTGTAGCTAGCCAAACTGATGGTGAGGATACTTGCTACTGGTTCAGCAAAGCAAAATATTTCCCAAGATGTCTTTACAGAGTAGTACTGAACTCCAGCAGGTATGCTGTTATTTTTTAACTACATAATGCATGTGCTGGAATATATTAATAAATAATGTGAAGCAAAGCCTTTCACACTGCTTCTCAACTGTACAGATTTTCACAGACTGTCCAGATTTTTGCCTCATATTTATGGTCTGTTCATCATAAAATCTGTGGTTTTCTGGCAAATCACTTGGATGACCTGTGGATGGGCTAAAAAATAATAACATACATTTGAATTTTAGACTTCAAATCCTTCAGAAAACATATGTTAAAAGTCCTGTTACTCTAGCAACTTTCTATGTTTATAAGAGTAATATTTAAAATGTATCCCTATTTTTGGGCCTTTGTCCAGTTTTCTTGTATTAAGAGGTTGAGAGGTACGCACTGTTATCTGTATGCATTAGTTAGAAATATACTGATGGCATGCCCATGTTTTTCAAGCTATTTCAAAGGTACAAATGATTAACAATATGTGAAAATAGTAAGCTGTGTGATACATATAAACAAATGTTTCAGGGACACGTCCTTTGAATACACATTTAACATTTCCAATGTGTTTTATTAGCAAAATGGTTCATGTGCCTGTTCTTTAGAGGGTGGGGGAAGCAAAGAGAAGTTACTGTTATGTCACAAACTAGAATGGACTGTTCTTTTGGTGGGAGTGCAGTTAAGATTTTGCTATGACACAAACAAGGATATGTTCTCCTTGTTACTATCTTTGTTTTACATCATGCCTGTTGTTAGTATTTCACATATGTCATATGTGTTATGTTTTTCTAGTTTCTACACTACTGTGTATTAACGTTCTGTTGTGTTTTA
This sequence comes from Protopterus annectens, assembly GCF_019279795.1. Classification (NCBI taxonomy): domain Eukaryota; kingdom Metazoa; phylum Chordata; order Ceratodontiformes; family Protopteridae; genus Protopterus; species Protopterus annectens. The sequence goes on along the minus strand of NC_056744.1, from coordinate 251,943,136 downwards.
GAACCAAAAATGTCATCGACGCACAGACCACCCTTCAGTGAGGCAGAAAACACAATAATAGTGGATACACTACGTCAAAATGGTCATCCCAATATACCAGAGAGGCTGAGGATATGACAGCAAATCATTGCTAACATAAATGCTGTGGGCAGCAATGGTCATATTTATGAGCAGGTGTACCACAGGGCCACTGATATGTTCACATGTGCATGAAGGTGTGTAGCTGCTGTTGCCTGAGACCAGAGGGCAACCAGGGCTGGGTCTGCTGCAGAACCTCCTCTCACACCCCATTGAGGAATTCCTCGTGAATCTTCTGACACAGGACAACTAACATCAGAGTGGCTCACGATATGTCATTGTTATGGGTGCACCTCCTTCTCAGTCCCAGGAAGAACTTCCAGCTAGCCTTTGTTATATGACCAGTTCAATACTGTTGTATAGTAAAACAATTGAAATAGAAGTTACTTCTGTGTCGCATGTGTTTTTTTGGGTGGGGGGGTTGAATATTTGTACAGTAATAAGCTCAGTTTGGAGTTGTCAGCTACATTCTTGTTAAAGTAACATGTCATGCTGATTGAGAGGAGTATATGTAGTACCTCCATTCTTACTGTTAAATGTGATGATGTTGGCCTTACTTCTTTCTTAATTTATATCAAGACCATCAGGAATCCAGCAACATAGCCCGCCTGCAGGTGGTAAACCAAATCAAGTTATTTCATTACTTTAGCTCAATTTCTAGAAATCTAATGTCTCATTTTAGGCATGTTGTGTGTATTGCTGTACTGTCTGTAATGGCACTGTTAGATGTTTAGCATACATTTCACCATAGTAGTGCAGGTATTAATGTATGCCTGTGTTTATCCCTTTTTATAACTGGTGATCATGATAGTGGGAGTGTGGGCCCTGTGCCACCTGATGTCATTGTCTCATAAGGCCCTGAGGATGGTGGTTACAAAACTGAGGCAGAGTTGGGGGTGCAGAGGGTGAACCTGACACAGAGGTTGACATCCAGCCACGCTCTTCTTTTTCCCCAGACACTGCCAGTAGGCCTACACTTACCCAGTCCACTGAGCCCACAGATATAGGACAGATGGAGAAAAATTACATTGAACAGGTAAGTGTTGCTATTCTGGCTTCAGAGCCTGTTGAGTCTAGCATAGCCAACGTGTTGGCAAGGTGCCATGCAGAAGGTTTGATAGGGATGCTCGGAGGGGTCCTACTGTCCATCCTCCACCTGCTGCAAGTGTCTCTTCCCGTGTCACTCAACATATGTCTAGGGCCATCCTGGAGGCACAGGCAAGTTCAGAAAGGTGTTCCATACAAATGCTCAGAGTTGTGGATGTGGCACAATCTGACATGAGTGACTTCCTCCACCATGTCACCAATTCCCTGGATCAGATGAATGACACATTGGAACAAGGAGAGGCTGTGATGGACTTAGGAGTGTCTGTCATGGAACAAGCAGTGTCTGTGTTGAAACATCTGCTGAGAGGAGAACAGCATCCTCATGAGTGTAGGTCAACCACAACATCTGCTGAGAGCCAACATGGCCATTACAGATCATGCTCCCATAGTGGCAGTACTTTTTCTGGTCATTTGGGGAGTGTACTGTCCAGACCCAGATGTGGCAATCCATGGGGTTGCAGTCCTGGACTTTCTCATGAAGGGAGCATGTCCAACAGACATCCATCATGCTCAGGTAGCAGCACTCCACATGACCTTGGGCATGAAGGCGCCAGTGAAACTCCTGGCAGAGCCAGTTCCCGTGGTCATAGTCGACAACAATGAATTCCCACCTCTGCCATGCATGGTTCTCACTTGTCCAACATATCAAGATGTAGAAATAACACTGAGCTTGGCTGTGCTCATACAGATTCTCACACATTAGATTTACATGGAGTACCCCTACAGACACACACATTTCTCCCTCACACAAACTCACCAATCTTTTGTGTGAACTTAGGCCTCTTGTCCCCCTAGCACCCTGTACTACTGATAATTGTGCCATATCCCTGTTTCTCATTTGGATTCAGGGATACAAAAGATGTGTGTCTGATGCACGGAGTGCATAGCTACACTACTGCCTAGTATATCAGCATTTGTGTTGTTGAACTGATAATTGCACTTGTCAGTTACTGTATATTTGCCTTGCCAAATGATACAGTAGATAGCATCATTATGACATAACTTTCTAGTGTATACTCTTGTAAGGTTTGTGAATTCAGGAACTGCAATGTGTGTCATTGCTTTATAATCATTCTCTTTAATGTTTTCCAGTGCATACATATGGTGCACATCATAATACACATCATCACATTCCGATCTCAGGACTGAATGACAGTACTATAGTCAAACGCATCAGAACAGTAATACAGTATAATGCTCTCTTTTATAGGAGAATCACCTGACACATGCAGCAGCAGAATAGACCACAGGGCTTTCTCATCAAGATAACACAGGGCCTGCTAAGCATGACATGATGTTTGTGGGTAGATTAAAAGACATGCATTGTCATCTGTCTGGTATCACATTACATTGTAACTGTTATTCTAAGCTTATTACATTTGGTTTAAGCAATTGGGCTATAGGACAATTGTCTTACATTAAGAAGGTTTGTAGCCTACACTCTGGTGGGAGGAGAGGGTAGCCTTTGCCCTTTTGAGCTGTGAATTTCTGGCTGAATGCTTATTGTGGCTGTTATTCTAAGTCTCTTTGCTATGGTTTAAGCACTTGGTCTCCAAACCAGTTATTTTACATTAGGAAGGTTTGTGGTGTAGACTTTTGTGGCAGTGGAGGATATCCTACACCCTTTTAAGCTGGGTATTGCTGATTGAAGGCTTATTGTGTCTGTTTTCTGAAAGTCTCTTAGTTCTAGTTTAAACACTTGTGTTCCATAGCACTTATTTCACATTAGGACGGATTACTGTCTCCACTCTTGTTGGAGTATTCAACTGAATTACTGCTTTATACACAACCACGCTGTCACCAATAGGTGCACGGACCTCTTCTTCTTACAAAAAAACGGAATTTATTCCAAACACACTAAGCCATAAAAAACACAGAGTGTTGAGTGCTTTCACCCACTTCAATGTGGGCTTCTTCAGAACACTGAAACACTAAACAAACACTCCTTTAATTTAAAATTTTGGCGCCAAAAGTAAATCCGGCATTTAAAGCCGTATACTGATTGTGATCATAATGCAACCAGAACTAGATGCCCAAAAAAAAATTTACACAAACATCATGTAAAACATATAACACTAAACATCTAACAATTTACATTTACATCACAATCGAAAGATGAATGAAAGGAAGAAAATGTGTGAATAGTGAATCAAATACATTTCATAATATATGCTTGTCACTAAGTAACAACTGTACTATATCCGATAAACATATAACATGCATTATATATAAAATGTTGTAGAATCAACTACAATGTAAATATCATTGTTAAAATAAATTCATACATCCTGTGCCCTTGTTCTTTGTTAATGATGTATGCTTTGCATTGTATACGTAATCATAAAAATGACAATAAATATAACAATAAAAACCAAACGCTCCCTAAATGTTGGAGGCAAAAATGTTTTGTTAACTTTAAAAACTATTTTATTAATTTTAAAAAACCATGCATGACCTATGTGTGCACTGCTAGTCACATAATGCAAATGAAACTACTGCATCTCTAAAATTGATTTACAGGAAATATAATCATTAAGTCCAGGTGGATTCATGACATCTAAATATAATTGCCACCACATTTCCTTAAATCCTAGTAGTGCTTTGTGGTCACACCCCTGAGGATCTAAATTAATAATTTCCAGTATGGCAAACTTAAATTCATGAGTGTCTCCCATCTTTTCAATGTGCCTGTATAATGCATTAGTAGTGCCTTTCCTTCTTATACAGTAAATGTGTTCATATATACGTTTTCTAAAACATCTTTCGGTTTTACCTATGTAAAAACCGGAACATGCTGTGTACTTTGCCAAATAAATAATCATTTTGGTCTTGCAGCTGCCATATTTGAATTTGATCCTTGTATGACCCATATTGTCAATCATTATACTAGCTACTTCTAATATATATCCACATTGATTGCACATCCCACATTTTACAGTATGTTTCCCTTTGTTATTTTTTGTTGTGGATGTCGTTTGATTATATCTCTTCAGATACCATTTAATATTGTGACCTATTTTGAACACAAATCTAGGTTTAGTTCCTATAATATCTGTCCAACTCGTATCCCTCAGCATCATGAACCAATATTTAGATAATATGTTCATAACCTGTTCTACCTCCAAGTTGTATGTTAATATACAAGATCTCTCATATTGAATGGTATCTATTCGATTATCTTTGTTTGTGTTACTTGACTTATTAGGTCTAAACCTTTGAATATCTCCAGAACCCAATAACGGTTTGTATTTTTTTTCCCCATTCCAATATGATGTTTTGTCCTGTTTTTTCCATCATTCCAGGGGAATATCCCCTCTCTTCAAATAAATGTGTAATAAAGGTTATTTCATTTACCATCTCAGTATAATGTGAGGTCATTCATACAGCTCTTATACATTGACCCTTAAATATATTCTACTTCATTTTCTCTGGGTGGTAACTCCCATATTCTAAATAATCATTAGAAAAGGTATTTTTCCGATGTATACAGGATTTGACTTCCCCTTCATGTCTGTATATATAAGCGTCTAAATAGGGTAAACCAACTTGACTATAGGCATGAGTAAATTTTAAGAATGTACTACTGTTATTGATGAAATCAATAAACTCAAGTAAATTCTCAATACTATCATCCCATAGAATATATATGTCATCTAGGAATCTGGAGTAATGTTTAATTTTCTTAAAATATTCACTGGGAAACAATATGGCATCCCCCAATCTAACATAACCGAATTTGCAAAAATAGGTGCACAGGCAGCGCCCATTGCAACTCCCCTAATTTGACGAAAATGTTCGCCTTCATAATAGATAAAATTATCTAATACTATAGACATACATTCTACTATCAAACAGATTTTATCCCAGTCAAAATTGGTATGTCTTCTGATGCTGTTACTGAAGGCATCCAACCCTTCTTGTTTTGGGATACATGAAAATAAATCTATAACATCTACAGTAACTACTATGCATTCCTCTTTCCATGAGTTTACAGGGAAGTTACTTAAACATTCCCAGGAATCCTTAACCATATGAACTATATTTTTATATATTGGTTTGAGCCAGATATCTAAAACTTTTCCAATTGGGAAAGTTTTAGATTTGCTACCTGATACTATTGATCGGAGGGGTGGATCTAGTACATTTTTGTGGACTTTAGGAATACCTACTAAGGTTGCAAGTCTCGGGTATTTAACCTTCAAACTGTCAGATACCATATCTGTTATTCTTCCATCAATAAGAAATTCCTCTAGATATGAATCAATATGCTGATATGCAATGTGAACCTTATTGATTGATATAGATTCATAATTGCCTGACTGATATAATATATCATACATTTTTTTGATATATACATTGTTATCATAAATAACCACCCCTCGCCCTTTATCTGGCTTCATTACTCTAATATCGTTATTCATTTGTAGAGTCCTTAATGTTTGTATTTCATCCTTGGTTAAGTTGTTTCCTGATTTATTATTTTTCACCTTATTATGAAGTTTACATAGGTAAAACCGAAAGATGTTTTAGAAAATGTATATATGATCACGTTTACTGTATAAGAAGGAAAGACACTACTACTGCATTATACAGGCACATTGAAAAGATGGGAGACACTCATGAATTTAAGTTTGCCATATTGGAAATTATTAATATAGATCCTTGGGGGTGTGACCACAAAGCACTACTAGCGTTTGAGGAAAAGTGGTGGCAGTTATATTTAGATGCCACAAATCCACCTGGACTTAATGATTATATTTCCTGTAAATCAATTTTAGAGATGCAGTAGTTTCATTTGCATTATGTGACTAGCAGTGCACACATAGGTCATGCATGTTTTTTTAAAATTAATAAAATAGTTTTTAAAATTAACAAAACAATTTTGCCTTCAACATTTAGGGAGCGTTTGGTTTTTATTGTTATATTTATTGTCATTTTTATGATTACGTATACAATGCAAGGCATACATCATTAACAAAGAACAAGGGCACAGGATGTATGAATTTATTTTAAGAATAATATTTACATTGTAGTTGATTCTACAACATTTTATATATAATGCATGTTATATGTTTATCGGATATAGTACAGTTGTTACTTAGTGACAAGCATATATTATGAAATGTATTTGATTCACTATTCACACAGTTTCTTCCTTTCATTTATCTTTCGATTGTGATGTAGATGTAAATTGTTAGATGTTTAGTGTTATATGTTTTACACGATGTTTGTGTAAATTTTTTTTTTGGGCATCTAGTTCTGGTTGCATTATGATCACAATCAGTATACGGCTTTAAATGCCAGATTTACTTTTGCCGCCAAAGTTTTAAATTAAAGGAGTGTTTGTTTAGTGTTTCAGTGTTCTGAAGAAGCTCACATAGTAGTGGGTGAAAGCGTTCAACACTCTGTGTTTTTTATGGCTTAGTGTGTTTGGAATAAATTTCGTTTTTCGTAAGAAGAAGAGGTTCGTGCACTTATTGGTGACAGCGTGGCTGTGTATATTTCAGTCGGAAACAATTATAGAATTACTGCTTTATTTAAACTGTTTGTTCTTCTGTTGTGATTGTGATTTTCTGCACTGTGGATTTCTAGTACTTCTGCATTTTCTAGCATGGGCTTGATTCTAGCTTGCTGAATCCAGACTGGTATCATTGGAAACTAAAACTAGCCCTTTCACATTAAGAAGGCCCCCCTGCACCCCCGTGGCAGAACGCTGCAGCCACAAACCCATCTGACTTGGAGATTGCTGTAATAAGGCTCACTGTTGGCCTTTCCCTTTGTTTACTTGTTTAAAATATTTTAACTTTGTTTGTGTTCCAGCATTGTGTTTTGGGGTGTTTGCACTCAGTTTACTGGAGCTGCTCAGATCTTGCACTGCTGCCCTGTGAGAAACTCAGGTGTGCATTGTGAAACATTGACACATTTTTGTAACACTAGCCCTCCATAGAATATACATATTTTGTTAGCCTTACACCAAAACCTGGTTCATCTAGCTCACTCTCCACTAGTTACTACAGTATATATCTTCCATAATGGATGGAAACTTTCCCACAATTTCTCCAGACAGCTTGATTAACATGGGCATCCTGAGGCAATAGAGCAATTGCCTCATCTATACTGACAACCAGTTACTGCTAAAACAAACTAATAGCACATGTGAGAGCTGTATCTATACTAATAATTTGGAATCAATTGTCTCAAATAACAACAAACCAGATATTAAACATGTTGTCAGCATACACAATTCACCTCTTGCACATAAGCTCGCAACACATAAACCTACTTATCTGGAGGTAGTCACTAGAGACCTAACTAAAGATAAGCAACCTCCTATGCACAAAACTACTGCCCACAGTGCAGAGCCAACAGAATCCACTACATATAATAATAAACACACCAGTGTCTCAGCCAATAAACCCCCAAGCAAAACACCTCAAAACCAAATGTCTTGCTCATATGTCACTCAACAGATATCCCCCTCTCCAGACTGGACAAGAAGAAGGTCACATTCAGCTGCCAGTCAGGTGCTATGGTCTGTCAGATCACACACACACTCACATCTCTCAGCAACAACTACAATTATGACTCTGTCATAGTCCATGTTGCAGTGAATGACATACCTCACTGTACTATAAGATGGTGCTTGCCTCACCCATTGTGGCCTTTTTAGGCGATGTCAAAACAACTAAAGTCCCAACATAAAAGAATCCACCACAGACAAACTAAAGGCTATGCTGCTTAATGCAAACAGTGTAAATCAGGAACTGCACTCACTGGAAGAACATCTTACCTTGGAAGATGCCCATATCTGTGCAGTCACACAGACATGGTTCAAGGCCACATAAAGCATCCTGGCTGTGGAGGGTTTCAATGCCTTTCACATGTTAACACATAAAAATGAGCATGAAAGAACCAAAGGCAGAGGTGTATACATCTTCTTTAAAGACAAATACACTGCAACACTGGTCAAAGAATAAGACTCTGTAGCACTCCTCCAAGTCCAGCTAACTGTATTTAAAACAACCTTACATATCATTGATAGCTACAGGTTCCCCACCATTAACCATGAGGACCACTCTGCCTGTTTGGACCTAATTGAGTCACTCATTACACAGCCAAACACCTTGGTCATGTGTGACTTCAACTATTCTTCCATCAATTTGGAGTCATATATGTGCACAAACACAAGGGATGGGAGGGTGGCCTAATGGTTAAGGTGTTTGCCTTACAAACACAAGGTGCAGGGTTTGAGTCTCACAAGGGATAATTGGCTAGGCTTACAATGGCTCGCAAGGGCAGTTAGCTTAGTACTAACCTATGAACCTATGAACCTATGAACACACTCATCCTAAGGTTCCTGGAATTTGTTAATACACATGCTGTGTAACAGATAGTCTGCACCCCCAAAAGAGGCTTGAATGTCCTGGAATTAGTACTGACCAACATAGTGGTTCTCTGCACAAACCCCTGTGTGTTGGCTCGCCGGTCAGGTCAGATCAGAATTCACTCTTATTCACATTCACAAACATACCCGACACCCCCTCAAGATTAGAAAGGATGAAACATTTATCCAAATCAAACTATAGGCTCCTAACCAATGCCATAAAGAGTTGCAAACCTCCTGCTAACACTGTCAACAATGACTGCTATAAAGAGGTGCACACAAATGGCCTGTATAAACAGCCATACAAATGTATAGAGTTGGCTTCATGTGACTGGATCAATACAAGTTCCTTACAGAAAACAAGCCACCCTGGTGGGCAGCAAGCATGCATAGGTTATAAAGTAGAAGAAAGTAATGTCTAAGAACAAGAGGGAACTGACTCAGCAGAGGAAGGGCACCCTCCACAGATTGAACAAGGAAATTAGCTACCTTCAAAAGTCATCTAAATCCACATAAAAACGTAAAGTAGCAGCCCTAACTAAAAATAACCAGGTGGCATTCTTTAGCTATGTCAGAAATCTAAAATTGAAGGCCCAGCTTTGTGCAAAAGTAGTAGTGGACAGTACCACTCATACTGACCCTGAGGACATCGTTAACCTGCTACCAGACAGTTTGGAGCAAACGTCACCCCCCTCCGTCCACACCAGACATACTTAAAGCATACCTGTCACCAGTTGTCTACCTAG
>NC_056744.1:251811321-251931321 GCF_019279795.1 Protopterus annectens | reverse complement strand
CATTGCACAAACAAGATAAACTTAACCAAAATGTTTTTTGAGATGCGGCACATTGCTTGAAAGTGGAATTAAAAGAAGAAAAAGATGAAAAGATACTAAAACTAAAGAACACATATACAAAATCTGTAGAAACCCAGTAAAAATGGATAGTACACATCATAAATTTCTACATATGTCAGGATTTGAGCCCTCACAACAATACAGCTTCAGAAAATGGGGGATGCCTTAGTCCTCTTTGCCACACAAACAGCTTTGCATCAATGGCATGAAGTCATTCTTCACACGACCAACTGCATCAGAATGTACACTGATATCAAACCATCAGCTGTGATGTGTCCATTTAATTTTCTTTGACATATTTGGACATAGAGCAGTTAGTGATCATACAACTTGTCATAACTATGCTTACAAATATACAGCTCTGTGTTACCTTTCTGTGTTTCTTGATCATTCATCAGTTATCTAACACATGCAGTGTGTAAGCCATTCTATATCACTTACCTTAACATGTGAGAGGATATTAACTGGGAATAATGTGATATGTAGTCTAGGTTGGATGACACAAACACTCATATACTGTTCTTTTGGGGGTAGCATAGCTAATTTACTGTTATGGCAGGAACAAGGGTTCACTTGATTTACCAGTACAAACGTATGGTGCTAAATGGAGGCCATGCAGGGGACATCAGAGTTCTTCAGAGGTATGACTATGTGAATCTTTCATGTTTGAGGCCTACTAATTAATAATGGACAAATGTAAGTAAAATATATGCCTGGTGTCACAAGTTAAGGTACTTTCTGTGCAAATCTACCACTATTTACTTGCTTACTGTACCAAGTTAGGAAATACAAGGATATGCCATAATATTATTAAAGAATACACTCGAGGTTCAGGGCTTACCTTGCAAATGCAGCAATTGACACACCTTTACTTCAGGGCTGATTCTGTCTGATGCAAGCAGTACAGAGCAAATGCATGGGAAGGTAAAATTTGTGTTAGATGGCTGACATCAGTTTTACTATATGTTTGTGAGTAGGAGAAAGGTATTAGGGCCCTACTTGGTCATTGAAGGTGCTATGCATTGTCTCTTAGCCAAAGCAAGGGCATACTGAGTATTCCTATGTCTGCCTACAAGGACATCATCTGGGGTTCCTCGTCTGAGTCCTCCTCTGCCTGCAGCTGTGGTGACCCAGGCATTGGTGGGGGGATGTGTGTCCCTTCCCCTCACAGATATTGCTGCAGCTGTTTCCGCAGGATCAGATTGTGGAGCATAGCACATCCTGTGAATATTTGTGTGCATGTGCATGGATTATACTGCAGGACTCCATCAGATATATCTGGGCATTAGAACTGTGACTTCTGAAGACCAAACACCGGCTCTATGATGAGCATGTCCCTCATTATGGCATTCTTCCATGAGAGTATGTACACTTCTGATGGGTGTCATCAGTCACAGTTCCTTGGCATAGCCAGCATCCCCCAGTAAATGGCCCTGTGGGATGTACCCCCCAGCAAACATCTGGTGCAGCTATGAAGTGTGTCAAATTTGGGAGTCATGGTAACTGCCAGGATTGCCAGCACACACATTCAAGGGCTATTACGCATGACTTGGCAGTTGATAGAGCGGTATCCCTTGCAGTTAACGTATATTCTACCCTGCTTTCTAGGTGGTATCTTAATTAATGAGTACATGAGTGCAATCTGTGGCACACAGTAATTCAAGGTAGTGTGCCGCATGGTAAAACAGTTCCATATTGCCTGCCCTTTCTTCAGAAGTATGGGAGTAAAATATGTGCTCTCTGGCATTTATGAGCATAGCATCCAGAAACTAGTGGAGGATCCTGGAGGTTGATGCCTGTGTCACACCCATCATGCCCCCAGTTGGTCTTTGAAAGGTATCTGTAGCTAATATTCTAAGGGCTACACATACCTTAATTTCCACTGGTTTGGGTTCCTCTTGATTGGCTCTGGCTCTGAGTTGAGGGCAGCAGAGCTCACAGAGTTCTTGTAATGTGTCCCTATCCACCCTGTAGTTCTCTACAATCTGCAGCTCATATAGCACCTGGAAAGTTACCCTGTGCCTGAACACTCTTTTGCTTCTTGGCCTATGCCTATTGTCAGCAGCACCAACAGCATTGGCTTCAGCTTCTATCACATAGAGACATAGAATAGCTACATCAGCTCCAAGCATCATGTCAGCTAATATTTCCTTGTCTCTACTCTAATGGTATTGAAGGATAAAGGCAAAACCAGGATGGAGGCTACATGGATACTTTATACATTGTTGAATAGCTCCACTATGTTGGATTGGTTGAGTAACATGCAATTCACCTGCTTATGCTATAACTAGCTGTTAGAAAAATGTTTATTTGAATATATGAGAAATGCTAGTTTAAAAGCAAAGTAGTATATAATGCATTTTATTCTATTAATCATATAACATGTAGGGATTAATTCATGTGCAAATGTAAGTAGCTTTGAAACTGCAGTGTGGCATGAAGCAAAGCTGATCTTAGACCCTGGCAGAATGCAAGCTTAACAAGTTTTAATGTTTATGCTTTTCACAAGTGATTATCTGCTGGGTCAGGAAATTAAATGTGTGAAATAATGAAATCTTCTGCTCTTTCCTGTTGGAATGATTTGGCCTTGTATATGTATTACTGAGATAGCATGCAGCTGTGTGAGAAAGTGTAACAGAGAACAAAGACGTGTATTAAAAGACTGAATCTGCTATTGTATTCGAACTGATATGAAACCTTGAAGAAGTAACTTTACAGAAAGACATTATGTCTGACCAGCTGGATAGCAAGGCCGTATTGTATCTAGAGGAAAAGTTTTTTTTAAATATACAGTATCAACAGCTTTATGAATAACAGACTGTAAGCTAAAAGTGATGTAGATGCCCTGTGACATATCACGTCAGTAAGGTGGGCATAGCTTAAATGTTAAACCTATATAAAATTGTGTGCTTCCTGTTTCATGTCAGACAAAATTCTGTACTTGTACGTTTTTTGCCTCCTGGTGTACACTAGTAAACTTTTTAACCTGAACCTCCTGTGTATTGATATCTTATTTTATTTAACAGTTTGGTCCTTCGCAGATGGAATTCCCTTGGTAAGCTGCAGATCAGAGCGTATCGGTGGTCGAATACTGCGCAGGAGAAGTTACCGAAATGGTTCTTCTTGAGTGAAAAGACCTCCGACTGAATTGTTGTGTAAAGAGGCTGGCCACTTTCTGATCTGTGGCCGAAAAGCGGAACTTGGACTTTCTCAATACCGGAGGCTCAGGTAGGAAGAATTTGCCTTTTTTCTGTTTTAGATCAGGGACTAGGTTACAGTATATTGTTGTCAAGATTTGTTTTGCAGATCAGGGACAAAAGGAAGTACTGTATATTTGGTCATAGATCAGGGTAACAGAATAAGGTAGGCAGTTATTCTAGATAAACTGTGAACAGGAACTGAGAACTTGATATCACGTGATAAAAAGGGTTAAGTAACATTTTCTTTGACATGGGTAATCAGTGCACTAAAACATCGTGAGATCCGCCCCTAACCGAAGACGCAAAATACATGCAATTACAACGTTCTGATAACGTTAGGTATTATACGAAATGGGTTAGTAAATATGAATTTGATGGTAAACTAGATAAAACTTCACTAGTGAAACTCCTTAAACAGCTTAAATCTGATGCAGGAGGTCAGGCAAAAAAGCAACGCCAATTAGGCATTCCTCAGGCACACAGGTGGGTTGAGGAAGTAAATCGTAGTGAACAAAAGCTTAAAAATTCAAAAACATTATTTTTAGATAAAGAGGATAATAACTTGGTAATAGCAACAGCTCTTCCTCCTCCTCCCTTGCCCCCTCCCTTACCCTTTTCAGGATATGAAGCGAGTGGACAGCCTGGTCCGCCTCCGCGTTATCCTGAAGTTTCAGCAAGACCACAAACATTGGTTAGAGATCCTATTGAAACTAGGTCCCGAACACGTAAAACACACACAGAATTATATCAAATAGAGAGAAATCTACAAGATGAGAGTGAGGAAGAAATATGCCCACTTATAGAAGTTCCAAATCCTCAGGCAGGACAGGAAGGGCAGGATCCAACACTCTTAGTATATAGACCATGGACACCGGAAGATATCTGGAAGGCTACTGAGGGAATCCCCCATCCGAAAGTTAATTTTACGAAATTTTTAGAAGATTTACAAGGCATGAGGTTGAGTTACCACTTGAATGGGGAAGAAGTAGAAAAAGTAGTAAGACAAATTATAGGTCCAGATTGGCACATGATTTGTGGCACCTGGGATCCTCGTAATGCAGAGCTTAGACCACTCCCACATAGTGATGCAGAGTTAGACAACAGAGTGAAAGGTCTGACAGACCGAATCTCTGAGAAATGGAAATCTAGAGCAGACTGGACTTGCATTAATCAATGCATACAACAGGAAAATGAGACGATAGATGGATACTATGCTAGATTATTAGAATGTTTTAATAATCATAGCGGTATGACGGTTCCTGAGAACCAAACGAATGATTCCCCGTATGAACAACAATTAAAAAATACATTTTTGAAAGGTTGCATTGCACCTATTAGTAGGTTCATTATGAAGCATATGATAGACCATCGAACATGGAGGTTACAAGCCTTACTTGAATACGCTAGACATGCTGAAAGACATTTTAATAGTAAAAAGAAAAAGAAGGCGCAAGTCTTCACTGCTGAAGACGGAGCTGAAGTATTTGTATTACAGTCAGGTAAAAAGGGCAAGAAGAATGCCCAGGGAAACAAACAGTCTGACAAACGATCAGAAGATTTTGAAAAAAGAAAGAAGAGAGGTGAATGCTTCAAGTGCGGGAAAAAAGGACAGCTAGCAAGGGATTGTAGGCAAAACAAAAAGGTAATCACGGAAGATAAGGGAGATGAGGACTGACTATATGATAGTCAAGATACATCATGTGAAAGTCAGAAATCATCAGAAAAAGTTAATAAACAAAAAACAAATGTAAATGTGATAGAAGGAGTAGAGGAAGTGCAAGTAGATATGGAGGATGAAGAAAGTGAAATTTTGGACTTAGCATTATTGAGTTTAGAGCTCTACTTAGCAGATACGAAACCGGAAGTTACATTTCTGGTGGAGGGAAGGGAAGTCAAATTCCTGTGTGACTCAGGAGCGTCACGGACTTTGATACACCCCTCCAAGTTACCAGAACATTCAGAATCACCTGATTATATACTAGTAAAAGCCGCAAATGGACAGCTATATAGGGAACCACTTTCCCATGATATAGCAATAACTGACCCTGTTTCAGATATGACCCAGAGAAGTAAAATTGTTGCTTCTGCAAAGTGTCCATTGAACCTATTGGGCAGGGACCTTATGCAGATATTTGGCATAGCAGTAGTTCCAACTGTACAAGGTATGGAGGCACATAGACAAATGGATACCTTTGTAGTGTGATCGGAGGGTGACACTTTTTACTGGTACAGCCAGGACCTAGTCACGACTGGTCCAGGGGCAGTAACCGAGGAACTGATGAATGTAGCTATCAGTAAAGCCCCTCCCTCGACACTGATCGACAGCATTTGTTACACTGTACTCTCTACTACTGTACAACACCAGGACCTGATAGAGAGTAAAAGCAAGAATTGTTTAGAAATCATGCAACTAGATTGGTTTTGCGTACTTTGTACTGGGATACTGAGGGGAACAGTGTAGTTAGCTGTTCGTTACCTCAAGAATTCCTTGCATTGTATAGATCAAATCGGTTACCACATGTCAGCTTGACAAAGAACAAAAGTGTCAAATGGGCAGACTTAGGAGAAAAAGTAACAAGATGGGAAAAACAGACTGATTTAGAACTATCAGAACAAGGGATACAAAAACAAAAACTGAATTGGTTAACACAGACACATCCAGCTGTACACTTTCAATCTAGTGAGGACAGTTGATTAGCGTTCTTATTAGCAGAAGAAGAAAAGGCCTGATGTGAAATTCCAACAACTCTTTGGTCAGCAGGAAAGTCAGATGTAGGACTTATTCAAACAGCAGGACCAGTTACAATAACCCCAAAGTCAGCTTTTAGACCACAGAAAAGACAATACCCTTTGAGAAAGGATGCAGAAATAGGAATTAAGCCTATAATAGCAGCATTACTCAAAGAAGGAGTACTGGTAGAATCTCCTGATTCACCATGTAATACACCCCTATTTCCTGTTAAAAAAGCAAATGGGGAATGGTGGATGGTACAAGATTTACAAGCTGTAAATAATGCAGTAATACCTAGAGCACCTACGGTGCCAGACCCACATACTTTGTTAAACGATTTAGAACCGTAACAGAAATATTTCTCTGTGGTAGATATTAGCAATGCTTTCTTTTCAATACCTATACATCCTGATAGTCAATATTGGTTTGCATTTACATTTCAGGGTAAAAGGTATACATATACTCGACTACCACAGGGATATTGTGAGAGTCCAACAATATTTGCACAAGAAATGGCTAGCAACTTGGCAGGGTTTACCCCACCAGGAGGTAGTCAAATTCTACTTTACGTAGATGACATCTTGCTAGCAGCCCCCACCCAGCAACAGTGCAGGGAGGATACTGTAGCATTATTGAATTTTTTAGCAACACAAGGACACAAAGTAAACAAAAGTAATTTACAACTTTGGAGAAAACAAGTTAGATACTTGGGATATGTAATATCCAATGAAGGTAGAATACTAGATGAGGAAAGAAAAACAGCAATTTTGCAAGCACCTAAACCAGCAACCAAGAAGGAAATGATGTCTTTCTTGGGTACAACTAATTTTTGTCGGAGCTGGATACCAAATTATGCTTTGGAATCTGCTCCACTGACTGACTTGATATATAAGACACCAATGGCAGCACAAAATATCTAACAATGGACACGTGAAGCAGAAACGGCTTTCTGCAGGTTGAAGCAGTTGATAGCTTCTTCATTAGGTTTAGGACTTCCAAATTATCACAAATGATTCTTTCAGACCGTAGACTGTAAGCAAGGATATACAACGTCAGTATTGATGCAACAACATGGGGATAAGCAACGCCCCATAGCCTATTATTCATCACAGTTAGATCCAGTGGCGCGATCTTTGCCTCACTGTGTACAAGCAGTAGTTGCAGCTGCAATTGCAGTACAGGCTTTGGCCTCAGTGGTGTTATTCCACCCTCTCACATTGAGAGTGCCTCATGCAGTTGAAATAATTTTACTGCAAGAAAAAGTGGCATACCTTTCCCCTGCTAGACATCTTTCATGTATGACTATACTGCTGAGCCAACCTCATTTGACAATTGAACGATGTATGACATTAAATCCATCAACATTACTCCCAACTCCTGCAGATGGCACACCACACAGCTGCCTGCAGGAAATTTAACAGTTAGCCTTACCTAGACAGGATCTCACAGATATGCCCTTGGATAATGCCAAGGTGACATATTACGTGGACGGCTCATGCAGAAGGGGTCCTACAGGAAAGAATCTGGTAGGGTATCCAGTAGTTACAGACACTGAAATTTTAGAAACTCAATCCTTACCACACAACTTATCTGCACAAGCAGCAGAATTGATAGCTTTGACGAGGGCATGTATTTTAGCAAAAAACAAGTGTGTAAACATATATACTGACAGTCAGTATGCTTTTTCTACAGTACATGTATTTGCACAACAATGGAAAAATAGAGGAATGATAACATCTAGTGGAAAACCTATTAATCATGCGCAATTTATTTTGGAGTTATTAGAATCTATTCAGTTACCTACCAAAGTAGCTATTTGTAAATGTGTAGCTCATACAAAACAGCAGGATAAGATTTCAAAAGGCAATGCACAAGCTGATGTAGCTGCAAAGCAAGCAGCCTCAGACTCAGAAACTTTACTTTTAAATGAGGAATTACAACCCTCTGAGATTTTAGATTTAGACATGTTAAAAACAATGCAGACGCTTACTACAAAAGCAGAAAAACAAAAATGGGTAAAACGAGGTGCAATTCTTGAGAATGGACTGTACATTTCCAAAGAAAGAAAACCGATATTGCCGTCTAATTTATTTAGATATGCAGCTTTGTTGAGCCATGGGCAGTGCCATGTCTCAACAGAGGGGTTGGTACAGTTAGTAAACCGAATATTCCAAACATATGGATACACAAACCACACAAAAAAGTTTTGTGCAGCTTGTCATACTTGTAACAAGCACCATGCACAAGGAGCATTTAAAACCAAGCAAGGAAGTTTTCCTATACCACCATACCCGTTCCATACTATTTGTATGGATTTCATAGAATTGAATAAATGTGAAGGGAAAAAGTTTTGTTTAGTTATTGTAGACATGTTTTCTAAATGGTTAGAAGCTTTTCCAACCAAAAACCCGGATGCAGCAACAGTGGCAAAATCCCTGATAAAAGAAGTAATCCCTAGATTTGGCATTCCGGAAAGGATTTATAGTGACAAGGCACACATTTTGTGAACCAGACAATCCACCAGCTTGGGAGATTTTTTTGGTATCTCCTTAAAGAACCATTGTGCCTACCACCCACAGTCAGCAAGACTGGTGGAAAGGTACGTTACCCTAAAGAGCAAACTTAGGAAGCTAGTAGAGGAGACCCAAAATAATTGGATATACTGTCTGCCTTTAGCACTGCTGAGTATGAGAATGGTTCCAAATGTAAAGGGTTTGACTCCCTTTGAAATGGTTTTTGGGAGAGCATATTATGTGCCTCAGTGGAAAGCTCTCATGCCTGCAGAGCAAGAGGCTGACAGTTCATTAGCTAGTTATATGAGGAAACTGTTAACAAATAAATCTGTTTTGCAGTTTAACTCTTTTTCAGATAAGGAACAGACCAGACCGGTGGAAGCAGTCTTGGCCCCAGGGTCGTGGGTTTGGTTGAAAGTGATGAAAAGGAAGAATTGGGCGAGTCCAAAGTGGGAGGGACCGTACCAGGTTCTGTTGGCAACACCTACTGCAGTTAGAGTGGCCGAGAGGACGTCCTGGGTTCATTTGACGTATTGTAAACATGTAAAGAACTTTCAACTTGATAAAAACTTTGTGACTGATACACAACCAGACTGAGATGGCCAAAAACAAAGCGAATAGGAATTTAGATCAACCCAAGAGATGTTGCATAATCATTTTGTTGAGTGTACATTTATTGACTGTAATTGTGACAATTTTCCTCTTGTTGTGGTTTATCCTACACACAACCACACAAGTGAAAGTGGGAAGGCGTGATGAAACGTCTATAGACTGGCATCCAAATTTTAACACATACCTAGCCATGAAACGTGTATATGCAGAGACTATGAACATTTCAAATTGCTGGGTTTGTACAGCTATACCAACAGCATATGGAGGACTGATAATGTCTGCTGTCCCTTTGGGGATAAATGAAACTTGAGAGAATTTACTTTTCGATACAGGAACTGTGAGATCACAGGACAAAATAGCTTTATTTTTACCTGTCACACAAAAAGGAGTTGTATGTTTCTATAAAAATGACACCCTCCAGGTGGGCTGGAGCAATTGTAATATAACCATATCTTACCGATGTTATATTAAGAATGATAATGACAATACTTTTTTGCAATACTAATTATGACTCATATTTGAACTCATTGAAAACAACTATAAATGACATTCGCAAAAATCCAGTTTTGTTTAAACAATTGTCAGTTATAGATCAGAAAATGTTCCATGCAGGGCTGATGCGTATTAGTACTAAAGTAGAAAACTGTTATTTTATTTGTGGGGAAAAGGCATATAAATGGTTACCTGAGAATTGGTCCGGCAGTTGTTTTTTGGGTTATTTGGTTCCGGCAATAAGACATATTGCAGAATTACCTTTGGGTAAGATATGAAACTTGAGAGAAGCAGCCCGAAAGCTCGAAGGTCCAGTTGAAAAACCTGTGAATCCAGTTGGAAAGATCAAAGCTGGCTGGAAAGACCACAATTCAGTAAAAGACAAAAGCGAATTGACTCATATGGACTTGAGTTACCGTGTTATATCCTGGGCAGGAATATTCCCAGCCTATGGAGCAGTCAAATCGATCTGGGAGCTGAGGAAGTTGTCAAAACTTCTCAAAGTAATGAGTAATGCAACTTTTTCCGCCCTAGAACTGGTGACTGATGAACTGAATGCAATGAGAACTGTTGTGCTACAAAATCGGATGGCTCTTGACTTCACCCTAGTGGCGAGAGGTGGTACGTGCTCGCTTATCAAAGAAGAATGCTGTGCTTATATGCCTGACAATCGTCATGAGATCAATAACCACCTAGAGGTAATTCAGCAAGTATCAGCCATGACTGAACCAGACCCAAACCCACTGACGGACTTTTTCCAGAATCTATTTGGGGGTGGGGTTCCATCCTAATGAATATTCTTATTGCTATTTGTGTGGGTATACTCCTAATAGGAGCATGTGTTTGCTGTGGAATTCCCTGGATGAAAAGATTAATCAATGATTTTATTGATGTATCTGTTACTGAAACTTTGTACCAAAATATTGAGATTGAAAGATTGATCTCAGATGACATTTTTTCTGAAGTATAGATTGAATGACTCACCTAGCTGAAAATCCTAAGTGGAAAAGGTTAGGAGATGAAATGACACTATGCATACTTCAAAACAGAATAAAAAGTATTAATGGGGGGAAAATGTTAGAAAAATGTGTATTTGAATATATGAGAAATGCTAGTTTAAAAGCAAAGTAGTATATAATGCATTTTATTCTATTAATCATATAACAAGTAGGGATTAATTCATGTGCAAATGTAAGTAACTTTGAAACTGTAGTGTGGCTTGAAGCAAAGCTGATCTTTGACCCTGGCAGAATGCTAGCTTAGCAAGTTTTAATGTTTATGCTTTTCACAAGTGATTTTCTGCTGAGTCAGGAAATTAAATGTGTGAAATAATGAAATCTTCTGCTCTTTCCTGTTGGAATGATTTGGCCTTGTATATGTATTACTGAGATAGCCCGCAGCTGTGTGAGAAAGTGTAACAGAGAACAAAGACGTGTATTAAAAGACTGAATCTGCTATTGTATTCAAACTGATATGAAACCTTGAAGAAGTAACTTTACAGAAAGGCTGTATTGTATCTAGAGGAAAAGTTTTTTTTAAATATACAGTATCAACAGCTTTATGAATAACAGACAGTAAGCTAAAAGTGATTTAGATGCCCTGTGACATATCACATCAGTAAGGTGGGCATAGCTTAAATGTTAAACCTATATAAAATTGTGTGCTTCCTGTTTCATGTCAGACAAAATTCTGTACTTGTACATTTTTTGCCTCCTGGTGTACACTAGTAAACTTTTTAACCTGAACCTCCTGTGTATTGATATCTTATTTTATTTAACACTAGCACCTATTGAACACACCTGTTGCTTGCTCATTAGTGAACTATGCATACCTCCTCACACCTCCACTCACCTCTGCGCACCTTCACTTAAATAAGGTAAGCATAGATAAATTGATATTTACTCCATTCTCTGGATATCATGCAAACATTGACCATAAAAAGTGAAGGAAAGGATGCACACCATGTATTCAAACCCAAGATCATCTTTATTCTAGTCCTAATAAACATGTATGTGCTGCCACTGGAATAGTTACATAAAAATACAGAGAAACCTGCCATTAATTCCTCTGTTTCCCATGGTTGCGCTAAGTGCCATATTGTGCAAACAATGAGAAAGTATAAAAAAAGGTAAACTGGACAGAGGCCACACATTTTAACAACCAAATAATGATGATGACACAGAACTTGGGAATTGTGCAGTGCTTAAATACACTTTCTCCCTTCACAGCCCTAAAGTTTCACCTCTGCATGTGTAACCTGATACACCCCATTAATGTCAGCATTCGCTGTCACCATGCATTCAACATGAACACTGTGGAAGTGCCTACATGATGTGAACATCCCTATATGGTTACACTTTTTTGAGATTCAACAAATCTAATAAGTTTTCACCTTATTTGCATCTTCACCATGCTGACAGCCAGGATTCTACATGTTTAGCAACCGTGTAGGCAGGAAGAATGCAAGGGAGCCCAATGCTGTAACAATAGAATGCTGTAATCCATCAGCTCCATCCTGCATATGCTTAAATTACAGTATAACTCTCTGTTTCATGGAGATTTACATATTTTAGCAGCCTACATTACTTACAAGTATAGTCATCATTTGGGGATGTGCTGTGAAGCTTCACTTATATTGTGGCACTTAAAAATGAATTACTATGATTGTTACACTGATTTTCTACAATCCATCCTGTGTATTTAGGTCAGAATATGTGTGGTGTTACATGTTAATGGCAGTTCTGTACAAATGTAAGGGCTTTTACTTGGTGTTGTTACCATGTAGTAGTCTCTCCTTTGATAATCATATCACCACAGTGGTCAGGAAATCCTTCTACATGGCACACCTCATCACAAAAAATTTCTCATCCAGAAAAAAAGAGGTCATTGTTCCCCTCTACTTATCACTCATTAGACCCATTATAGAGTACAATGCCCCTTTTGGTATGTACCTCACAAGACATCTACAACAACTGGAAAGGCCACAGAAATACCTCACAAAGAGGATTACTGGCCTCAAACAGATGCCCTATGCAGACCGTCTCAAAAAACTCCAGCTTTACTCCGTCATATATTGCCTACTCAGAGATGATCTCTGCCTAACATGCAAAGCTATGTCAAACCCAGAGCTGTTGGACATGCTCCACTTAAATAAATCCAATCCCTCCGAGCTACACGCTCTAGGGACCTAAACCTTGTCACCACAATAAACAAAACATACTGGAGGGATAGATTCCTGTCCCAGAGACTTCCCATACTCTTGAACAGACTACCTATCTATGTCAAACAGAGCTCCTCATTAGCACTCTTCAAGAAAAATCTTGATGATTGAATGGGAAATAGGAAATTCACCCTGGTGATCACTTCTGTGGCTCTGCTTGACAGGGCCACAGGAAAATAATTTTCTTGTGTGGTGAAAGCCAGGGTACCTTTTTGGCTAGACTTATACAGGCCCTAGGGCCAATAGCCTAGTACCTACTTATGAACCTATGTAGATTCCTTTTAATGGCTGTATTCAGAAAGTTTTGGAATACATGGCCAACATAAGCACAGAACCTACACTGTTGAATTAGAGGTTGTTGAATCACTCCACCATGTTGATTTGCTTCATTAGCACAAAATTCAGTTACTTATGTTGTAATTTGCATGTTACAAATGTTTTTGTGTTTGAGCATTAATGCGCGCTGCTATGTGGAGTTTACTGAATCTAAAACTTTTCACAGCGGTGTGCGAATAACACTGCAATGTGCAGCACATGGTCAAAATTATTGTGTAAGTTTATTGAATCCCCCTGTAAAGCCTACCTGATTTCATTGAAATAGTATTTTCTTAAGTTGTAAGATTCTTTTCATATAACATAGATTTGATCATTGTTTCTTCTCTTTATCTTTTTTCTTTTTCCTTACTTGTTATCATAGCTGATCCTGCCAGAGGATAGCTAATGCTTGCTTACTTAGAACCTTCTTTTAAGGAAACTATATTGCAGAATAAACATTTTTTATTCATAGTTTATTGTGTATGATTGCCATAGCTCTCAACCTTTTAGTACAAAACATGTGGACAAATACAAAAATAATGGGGGGACAAAGCCCCAGAAATATGGTAAAAATTTAAATATTGCTCTTATATACCAAAAACGTTGCTAGAATAAAAGGTCTTGAGTTACCATGCATTCTCTGAAAGAAATGAAGTCTAAAACTCAAATGTCTGCCATTTTTTAGTGAATTCAGGCCTTGTCAATTTGCCACAAAAATCCAGAAAACAGCAAATTCTATGAGAAACAGACCAAAAATATGAGGCAAAAATCTGGACATTCTGGAAAAATCTCAACAGCTGAGAGGTATGATGATTACTTCTGCAATTGTTGACCCTCTCTGTACTTCTGTTACTGTCATTACTCATGCAGTCAAACTAGAGGCTTAAGTATTGCTTACTATAATACTTGTGCAAATTATGTTACCCTTGACTTGCTCACTGGTTTATATGTAGTGGCCAAATGAAAGGCTTGATGTAGATTAATGGCCAAAATCCATAACTGTGTATTGCAAATATCAATTGTAAGGTGTTACTGACATTACTAAAAACATGGGAATACATCAACTTAGGGACATATGACAATTTGCATAGCACAGTAATCATACAACAGTATTGTTTCTTCTACGTGAATTCCAGACTTACCTTAGTAATGATGCAGATATGAGAACTCTCCTGGGGGGGGGGGGTTGCCTATGTTTGATGCTAAACAAATGCAGCCATAACATGATTAAGTAAAGACTGTACATTTTGTCAGGTATAATTTTTAATATTTGTATATACTAAGGCTGTTATTCTTTCTTTCAGGTATTTAGAGAGAGTGCATGTGCTCTCCTTTGCCTTTTAGCCAGAGCTATGGCATATTGTGCATTCCTATGTCTACCAGCAGCATTTGCAGTTGGTGGTTCTCCCTCAAACTCCCCATCTGTAACTGCTTGAGCTGCTGACCCTGCCTGTTGTACTGGGAACTGTAGTTTTGCCCCAGCTGTCTTTATTGAAGCTGTCTCCTGAGAATTATATTGTGTGATATGGAACACACTGCAAGTATTTCGGTAGAGGTGGCTGGGTCATACTGCAGACCACCTTCTGAGGTGACTCGACACTAGAACCTTGATTTGGTCAAGCTAAATATTCTGCTTATATGCTATGATTATATTATACTAATATAATATTCTATGATATTTCTAGTTTGAGTGTGGGCATTGTTGTTTCCTTGCTGGGTGGGATTTTGTGGATTTCTCATGGGTGTAATGAGTCATGGCTCCAGAGTATAACCTGCATTCCCTACTAGATGTCCTTATGGAAAGTCACCCTGAGAAATATTTGTGTACAACTCAGAGGTGTGTCATGTATGTGTGAGTCATGAAAACTGCCTGGGTTTTTGCACAGACATTGTAGATGATCCCTTGGGCAATACAAATAACCCAACAGTTCACAGAGTACTACAGAGCTAGTTGCAACACTAAGTGACCCAGGCAGTCACCTAGGGCCAACTGGCTAGGGGTTCCACTGACTGGGGGGCTGCCACAAACATACATTTCCTTGTTAAGAACCCATGTAAAGTGCTTCCTTAGTAGCACCTGTATGTGTGTCTTTACACATGCATTTAAAATGGAATGGAGTAACGTGCGTGATTTCTTAAGAAACAAGCATGACAAAAGTTGTTATGCTGTAGGAACTAGGAAACAGGTAAGTGTGTGTATAATGCCCTAGTTAGAGCTGACGGGTCAGTTAATTTAACCTGGCTCAAACCCTGTACCTTAGTTATAGGAGACAAGAGCCTGAATCTTCTACAACAACCACCAGACTGTAAGCTTTAGTATATTTTCAAGGAATTGAGAGCTTCAGTGCATTTCTAATGAATTGTGAGCTTCATCACATTTTCAAGTGATTGTGAGATTCAAGGGAAGAGAAGTTTATTGCTGTTCATGCCAAGTCCATTTTCAATGTGCAAATGTTTTGTTTAGCACATGGTCACTACTGTTTGTGCTAGAGGTTTTGAACTAGTGTTAGTAGTACAACAGGTCACATGCTTGCTTTTGGTACAGAAAACTGTGGATTCTACTCTCCATCATGTAGCTGGATTGCTGATATTATGTTGTACTTTAAGGGGGGTCAGGTTGCTGCAGTCCTGCATGTGTCCTCCTTCAGATAACATGCCTTGTAACTATGAACCTGTTATTGGTTTGTCATCCATTCCCTTTTGCAATATTAGCAGCTTATTATTTTTTAATGAAACATAGGGAATTTATTCTTCAAGGGCAGCAGGCACTGAATTTGTAGATGAAACACTGAAATATAAAGTTGTTTGCTCTTCATTAGTTATAGATTTCTTTAATGTGGAATTATTCAGATGACTTTTACTTCTGCAGAAATTGTGCATATTGGCTGATATTGGTGGATTGTAATGGTAGAAGTTTGAGAGGCCTTTTATTATTGAATTCTTCTGAAATGGACAGTTTTGTCATGATTGGTTCATGTGTTTTGTTTTATTGCTTAATAGAATAAGGTTCAAAACCACAAATTAAAGCACACTTTAACAAAGAATATAATTTAATACAATCAGTAAGGTGAATCAAAGAACACATGCATGTATGTATAATCCTAAAAGTATGCGCAACGGGCCTATGGTTTGAAAACAGCCCAAAGGTAAACTTAATCCACGACTGGCCAGATGTATTTTTTTGAATGTGGGAGTGAGTTTCAATGCCATTTCAATGAATGCGAGTTTCAAGGGCAGATAAGTTTACTATTACTGCTAAGTCTATTTTCCTTGTGAGACTGTATTGTTTTGTTTAGCAAATTTCTATCAGTGTTTATGCTTTAAAATTTGAAACAAAAGTTTTAAATTAAATCCCAATATCTGTAGTCACTGTAGAAGTAAAGAATAAAATAGTATACACACTGACAGGTTTAAACAATTTTATGGTAACCTGGAAGAAATAGCCAAGTAAAGGGACATCAGAATGACTACAAGCGAGGGGCTAGGGGGCTGCTTGGGGGCCCCAGTCCATTACTCTGCCTAGAACCCCATTTAACCATGATCTAGATCTGGAGCGGTATCCTTTTCTTTTGATTTAACTTTGACACTGTTAACCAGGTGAGGCTTTTATTTCTATGTGTGTGTGTGCAATCTATGGCCCCTAAAAGCATCAAGGAAGTTTGCTATTGCATGCAATTCCTGCATGGTTCCTACTCTGTCCTGTGGGGTTTATGGAAAGCAGATATGCTCCATTGCATGTTCATGCAATCATAGGATCATAGGAAGTTACTATGATAATGGCTTGAGAGCCCTTACAAGCCTTGCCAAATTTTTCCCTTGTTACCATAATTAGCACTTATTGTCCCTGTCCAAGAGGGACACAGGTAGAACCACTGTGGTGAATTTATGGTTACCTGTCCAGTCATCTAGATTGTGTTTGAAGACAGCCAATGAGATGATCTGTTTGATGTCAAATGAGAGTTTATACCAAAGATGCAGTAGCCTTTGGGAGACAAATCTGTCTCTCCAGCAGGTTCTATTGATGTCACATACCAGGTTTTAGATCTTTGGAGTGAGTAACCTGTGTGCGATTTTTACTTGCTGATGTGCAGCATTTCCAATAAAGCAAGGTCAAAGATCACCTTATATGGAAGGCAGAGATCACCTCTGAGTAGTCTGTATGAAACAGAATAAAGTAAAAGTGATTTCAGCTGGTCAACATAGAATAGCTGCTGAAGACCTTGAATTGTTTGGTGAGGAACCTTTGTGGTCTCTCTTATTGCAGCAGGTGCTTTGAAAGGTACATGCTAAAAGGGGTGCTGTAATCAATTATTGGCCTAATGATTGAAGAGTGCAGGGAGGTGATGACTTCAATTTTCTCGAGCCAATGCCCTTACTTATGAGGTGAATCATACAGAATGCCCTTCTTACCACTCTGGAAACATGGTGATCAAAGGCAAGGTTGCTGTCAACCTGAGTGCACAGATCTCTCACTACTGAGTGCTTACTTAGGGTATTGCCTTTGATGTGGTAATTTGCAGGAACATCGCTCTTGCCAAAAGAGATGATAATACATTTTTTTTGCATTGAGTTTGAGGCCATGACTTTGGCACCAGTCACTTTTTGCATAAGACCTTGTTGAAGGATGGTGACATTATTTGGAGATTCTATGACTGCACCCAGTTTTCAGTCATCAGCAAACTGTCAGCCACATTCCCTTGGTTTTAGTTTGTACTTTGGAGAAATAGATTCCAAACAGTAGAGATCCCAGGACAAATCCCTGTGGAACACCACTGGTAATGTATCTGCTGTTGGAGGTGGCTTTCCTATTTTTACTGTATGGGTTCTATAATAGAGCCAGTTTGCAACCCACCTTACAATGTTGATGTCTAGCTGGGAGAGTTTGTCAATGATGCCTGAATGAGGGATAGTGTCAAATGCCTTTGCCAGGTCTATGTAAAAGAGTTTTTCAATAATGCCTGAGTGAGGGATAGTATCAAATGCCTTGGCCTGGTCTAGGTAGGCTGTATGCACAGAATGTCCAGGGCCCTTGTGACGTTCTCAAAGTAGTCCACCAGGTTTAACAAACATGATCTCTCCTTGACAAATCCAAACAGGGTAGCGTCTAGTGTTTGGAGATTACCTACATCTTTGTTGGTAAGGTCTCTCCCTTTTTTAATTTCCTCAAATCTTTTGGGTTTCTAATATCATGATGGGAATGGACCTCATTCCTAAGTCAGAGTGTGATTAAAGTTAATGAAATTAGTATTGTTTCACTCTGTGATGTCAAACAAAAGTGCTCTTTGCAGCACCGCAATGTGCACAGTAATGACTCCTTCTGTAATTCATATGGAGTTATGTGTATTGGTACCTTATTTAAATATGATGGTAGACTAATTTTTTTATAAGACCCATTCTTCCTACTACAATTGGAACTCTCTCAATATCCTCCTTCCACATTCCTCTTATTTCTGCTTGCAGATCCTGATATTTTATAACCTTGTGCCTCTCTGTACCCATGACACTGTAACCACTGGGTGTGGCGATTTCAGTGATCAATGCTGTTCTTGTCTTCTTTTCTTGGACCACTATATCCAGTTTTCTAGCATCTGTCTTTTGAACTGTTGGTAATGGATGATCCCATGTGATGAAGACTTGATCATTTTCTATGATGCTTTGTGGCTTATGTTTCCAGTGCTTCTCAGCCACTTTAAAACCATAATGTTTGCACAATCCCCAGTGCAACAGTCTCGCCACACTATTGTGCCTTTCAGTGTACAGCCCCTCTGCCATTAGTATGTCACAACCAGCAATGAGGTGTGCGACTGTTTCCAGTTTGATTTTACAAAATCTACATTTATCTGTTTCTTCCACATGTTCAATGGACTTTGTAAACCAGTGTGTATGTAGACCACTGTCTTGGGCTGCCAATATTAACCTTTCATCTCTTGGTTTAAATTCACCTCTCCTTAACCATTCCTGCATTTGTTCCTGATCAACATGAGGTTCTTCCAGAACTTTTCTATACTTGCCACTATATTTAGGATTTTTCCACATTTCTTGCCTATTCATCTGGTCCTTCACCTCATATTCTTTCTTTTCTTTTTTGGCACATTCAGTTGCTGTCTGATTTTTATCTACTTCTGGTTTGATTTCCATTCCTGCTTGACGGCGGTATGCTTTTGCTAGGTTAAGCATAGAAGTCATCTTAGATTTATTCTCCTAATGTTTCAAAACCTTCACTACATTTGGGTCTGTTGAGGTCAGCAGATAAGTGTGAAGTCCCATGATTGTAGATCTGTACATGCAAACAATTTCAAGGAGGCCCATTCCTCCTTCAGAACAGGGAATATATAATCTTGGTATACACTGATTTTTAAAGATCATCTGATGAGCATGAAGCATCTTTCTTGTTTTAATATCTAATCTATCCAACACAGTTTGAGGCCAATCAATAACTCTAAAACTGTAAGTTAGGACAGGCAGAGCAAATTGGTTTAAAGCTTGAATTTTGTTCCTGGATATCAAGGCTGTTTTCAGGATTAATTTAAGTCTTATAAAGTACTCCTTACTAAGTTTTATATGCATTTGTTCATGTTTTATTACAGATCCTTCATCAGTTCCCAAGTATTTATACACTCCCTCTTGTTCAAGTTCTTTTATATCACATTCTTGTCCCAAACTGATGTTTTCCTGGTGCTGCAGTTTTCCTTCTTTAAAGGTTGTGTTTACACATTTATCAAGGCCAAATGACATTCTAATATCATCTGAAAAAGTTTTAACAACCTGCAGCTGTGCTTTCTGTACCTCATCTGATGAGCTATACAGTTTTAAATCATCGACAAAGAGACGATGAGGAGTCTTTAGATTTTGTTGTTTTCCAGGAGACAAACTGTAGCCATGGCCTAAGCTGTTAAGTAGACAGCTTAATGGGTTAAGGGCAAGGCAGAATAGCAATGGTGGCAGAGAGTCACCCTGGAATATCCCCTTTTGAATTTTTATCCCTGGGGTAGTAATTTTTCCTTTATCATGATTTAATTGCAAAATAGTCTGCCTTTGTTTCATGGTCACTGTAACATAGTCTATCAGTGTAGGATGTATCTTATAAATGTTTAAGCACTCTTTTATCCATGAATGTGGGATACTATCAAATGCTTTTTTGTAGTCAGTCCATGCCATACTTAGATTCTTCCCCTTTCTACAGTTCTCCACTATGACTTTATTTAACATCAGATGATTCTTTGTTCCATATGGCTTTCTTTTATTGCCCCTTTTGTTCTATTGCCATAATTGAATTTTCTTCTAGATGACTATAATTTCTGTCGGCATCAATTCCTGTGTATAGTTTATATGTCGTCAGTAGGCAAGTTATTGGTCTATAATTTTTGGGGTAGCTGCAGGTTCATTCTTAAGTAGGAGCATTGTTTTACCTGTTGTTAGCCAGGTTTGTGTCTGCTTGTGATGCACATATAAATAGCTCTTACTCATGGCTAAGTCTTTGTGCAAAGATGTTAATACTTTTAACCAAAAGTTAGGTACTGCATCTGGGCCTGGTGTTTTCCAATTAGAGGCTTTTCTTAACTTTTTTTCAATCTCTCTGGCTGTTACTTCATCCTATTTCATCTCTTGTACCTCCAAACTTCTTATTCTTTTGTTTATTTCTTTTATTCATTTAGCATCTTTATAGTCTTCCACCGGATCTTCATAGATACTTCTGCAAAATGCATCTATTTCTTCTTTTTTTGGCAGTCTTTCAATCCCTTTTACCTTGTTTCCCAGTTCTCTATAAAACTTTTTTGGGTCATCACTAAATTGCTTATTTTGTACTTTTCCTTTATATTTATCCTATGCTGACATTTTTAGTTTGTTTTTTGTAATAGTACATGATAGATCCTAGTCTATTCTAATATTGTGCCTTGTTTTTATCACATCTATCTCTCTTAGTATTTTTGTTGATCTATTCCCTTGTCTATATTCTTTTAACACTGACAGTTCTTATCTTAATTGCTTTATATTTTTCTCTATTCAATACTTCCATGATGGTATTCAATTTCTCTCCTTCCTTTGCCTCAATATCATGTGGTCTTGTGGTAGAACTTTATCAGTTATTAATTTAGCTGCACAGTAACATATCTTGTTTACTTCTGTTATATTGCATGGATCTCTATGGACAGTCCTAATTACTGTGTTCATTTGTTTTATCAGACTTCTGACTTTTGGGGCTTTATTGGCCTTCTGCAATCTATTTCTTTCACTGATTTTAATATATCTATCTTTGTTCATTAAATCAAGCAACTCTTCCCTTAGTCCATTTTCTTCCAAACTAAGGGCACATCCTTTGTTTTCCACTTATTACGAGCATTCTATAGAAAGTTCTATAGCATCTTCTTGTAGCACCTTATCTTCAATTTTATCCTGTGCTATCTGTTGCTTTGTCGTATGGGAACTCACTGGCTTATCACTCCTCAATATTGACTACATCACAGTTTCTGCAGTCTCCTGTCCCCTCTCTTGCTGTCTAGCTTTAATTGCATGTTTATACTGGTTTCCTATGGAAAGCTCCAAATATCTTGATATGGCACCTGACCAATTGCTTCCTTTTCCACTGGTTTCCCCTTAATTTGGATATCCATTACTCTATCCTGTTGTGGTGCTTTCTGCATTAGATTTTCTACACTGAATCCCTCACTTTGCAGGTGTTCTATAACCTCAATTTCTATTTCTTTAACTTCTCTATCACTGATCTTTTCCTTTTTTCCTCTTTGTCTTCTTATTTTTTGTATTGTAAGATTTTCCATATCCAGATTCCTTTGCCTGTATTTCTCTTCAAATGGTCCATGATGGTTCACTTCATGGCTAAGCAGATAAGGCTAGACAGGCTAATAGGTCTGTAGTTTCCAAGGTCATTTGAAGGACCATCTTTGTGCTTGGGATGAAGCTGGTGCTTAGACTGTGATTGAAAAGAGTAGCCAATGGTGATGCTAATTTTTGTTTGAGCCAAAGTAAGATGCAGTCTAAGATGTTATCAGGTCCCATTGATGCCATGTTTTTGGCCTTAAAGAGGGCAATTATGACCTTATCTTTTGAGATACAAGGTAGCGGACAGGTGGTAGGGATGTCATGAAGTACATGTGGCAGGGATGGGGGAGTCAAGTTTTTACTGAACCTGTTGGCTAGCAGGTTAGCTATGTGCACCGGCTCACTGTATGTGTTACCATTAACTACCAGTTTGGTGCAAATCTGAGCCTTACCTTTTAGGTTATGGATGTAACTAAAGAATGCCTTATGGTTGCCCTTGGTTGAGAAAGCTAACTTGGATTTGTAATTTGCCTTGGAAGACTTCACAAGAAGTCTTATTTGCCTATTTAAGTGGAGGAAGGTGTGCATCCATTTTAGAGTCCGCTCCTTCTTGCTCTTGGACAGTAGTCTCTTCCTTTTATTGTAAAGCCTGTTAATGGTGGTTGTCCACCAGGCAGGTTTGCTTTTTCTTGAAGAGCTTGTTTTAGTCCTAACAGGTTCTGCCAAGTCAATGCAATCATACAGGTACTTCATTAGGGCATTGGTGTACAGCTCAGGATAGTTACCAGTTCTGTCTGAGGGGAGAGGTGCAATTAAGCTATTTATGCCATCCTGTATAAGGTTATAATGTGCTTTGGAGACGTTTTTTGTCTAGTTGCTGCTAGGGAAGGGTCAGGTATGATAGTTACCTCAAATGAGACTGATTTGTGGTCAGATCTCACCAGGAATTAATTCACAGTTGGGGAGCTACAGTGGTCTCCCATATTTGTATGCACCAGGTCCAAGATGTTAGCACCCCTGATGGAGGTGTCAACCAACTGGTCCAAGGCATTGGGGTTGACAAAGTTGATGAACCTTTGGGCAGGTGAGTTTGAACATGAGTAATTCACCCAGTGAATGCTAGGGTAGTTAAAGTCGCCCACAACTATGGTGTTAGGATGAATCTTGATAGACTCAAGGTGATCCAAATAAGCATAGTGGGTGTCCTGATTCATGGAGGGGGTTCTGTAGCCGGCAATGACTTAAACTGGTGTCCTACCAACAGTTAATTGCACCTGAAGTATCTCTAGGGCATCATAATGTCTGACTAATCTGGAGGTGTATTTATCCTTGATGAATATTAATACACCCCCTCCTTTAGGTTTCTTGCCTTCAGTTTGTCGTTTGAATATGTAGAAAGAGGTATAATGTTCTAAAAGTGCATTTTAAAAAATGTAATATTCTGGAAGCTGAATCCTGAGACACCCATACTATATCCCTTGCGGGTCTCTGAAATGTAACTGTAAGTAATATATATAAAATACTACACATACCTTTGCTTCCACTGGGATGGTTTCTCCATGATTTCTCTGGGGCCTCAGGAGAGGGTAGTAGAGGTTGCAAATTTCCTCTAGTGTTTCCCTGTCCACCCATTATCACTCTACAATTTCTGTGTCGTGAAATTCATGATAAGCAAAATGGGGTCTAAAAACCCTCTTTCTTCTTGGCCGAGGTCTGGCAGCAGAAGCAGCACTGTGAACTAAAACCTGTTGCACATACAAGATGGCAGCAGCAACTATTAACATCCTTTTTTTTTCTAAATGTAATTGTGGCTGCAATCCAAAAAGATTTGGATTACAGGACAAATAGCTACACTGAGTGTACACTATTTCTTTATAGCTTCCTGAATAGCTCCACCTTGTTGGATTGGGTAAATAGTAAGTAAATCGGCTACATATGCTATCATTAGTGTATTCTGCCATTTGCCTTTGTTTAAGTGTAGAGCCATTTAATAAATACAAAATAGTGTGCTATTGTGTGCACAGCATGCAACACTGCCTACATGATAGTGACCCTGAGCTGCTAATGAATCCATGCCATAGACATTTGTTTAAACTAATATTTTATTGGCTTTCTAATAACTCTTTTATGTATACTTTTTGCCTAATAACAGTTTTTACTTTTGGATTCTCTCTTCCTTTTTTAAATTTATGGAAGTCAATTGTTTTCTCCTTCCACTATAGGCAACATGTAGTAGTGAGACAAAGAGTGTCTACCAGTAAAACTTTTTGAGGTTGTGAGGGAGGAGTAATGTGTTATTGAATCTGGGGGGGTTAGGTGGCCTACACTAATTTTCTCTCATCCAAGCAAGTAATATATTCGACGAGCAGACAGATAGGAATCCAATTAGTAAATTTTTCTTGCTTGAATTATTTAAAATAAAAAAAAGAGATATATGCATGTATGAATTTAATTACATTATGAAAGATTGCAATTTTTAAATACTTAAAAGAAATCACCAGCACTAAAAGCATTGGCCATGCATACCATTGAAAAAACACTAAAAGTGAACCCACAGAAGACTGCAAAAGTACAACAGCCTCCTTCTGCAGTCTCTACACCAAAACATTCCAAAACACTAGCACAAATTAGTCTGAATAGATGCAGTGTTATGGAAAGTTTTTTTTTTACGTAAGGTAAGGGGTTAGGGGAGGTTTGAGTGAGGATTAGGGTTAGGGCTATAACTATTATTAAGGAGGAACAGAGCTACTTCCATGCTCCAACTTAGTAAAGCATGCTGACCTTAACCTTAACCCTCTCCCCTGCCCCTAACCCTACATTTTACCTTAAAAATATATTTTCATAACACTACCACTAAAGAAGAGAGGCTCAGGCATACACATACAAACACACATGCACCGACACACACTCATCACACTACATCAAACTCCCTACATAACTCTTCTAAATATCCTAAAAAGCATATACTCTTGGGCACATAGACACACACGCACACACACACACTCACACACACACACACACACACACACACACACACACACACACACACACACACACACACACACACACACACACACACACACATATATGATATTCCCTTGCCTTAATCCGTCCATTAATCTATTAGGTTCATATAAATGTGTCTCCGTATGTATGTGCTAACACACATGCAGGATTCTAATATGTTTAGCACATTGCACTCACTAAATTAGCATGGTTAGTGGTGATTTATAGAGTTTAAGCTAAACAGAAATCATGAAATAGCTTGCAGGAATCAAAATGTCAAGTATACAGCATGTGAAAATGAGTGCATAATGGCATGGAAATTAATAATTCCATTTAAATGTGCCATATGGTGTGCACAAACAGCAAATTCCACAGTGACAGACTGATTCAGAAACACATAAAACAGGCATACTGTACCATGGTACATACATTTTTCATATATAGAAAATCATGGTGTAAGTTACATTAGCTGTGTTTGGAGTAGAAGCAGCTATAGCTCAGCAGCATGTTTTAACACCACCCTCAGTGCCAGCTGCCTAGGTTTTACTCACTGTAGCCATCTACACCAATAGAGAAGGTACAAACAGTTCCTGCCATACCACCATCTGAGTGACCAGCAGACTGCAAACCATTTCCATCTGGATAAGGAGACTTTTGGGATATTGTCAAACTGGATAGTTCACAAGTAGAATTGAAAGGGATTTAAGGTCTGCCCATTCTTTTGAATACAAAGGTATGTGTAGCTTTAGGCATCTTAGCTACGGTGACCATTCATCAACCTAATGGTGACACACTGGGGATATCACAGACACCAGCTTCACAAATCCTAAAGAAGTTCCCTGACATTTACAGTAGTATGTGAAGGAGCATATATGGTTTGTCAACACTAGGAAGAAGAGAATAACAACATGGATTTTATGACACTACCCACTTCTCTAATGTCCAGGGAGCTACTGGTCACACACACTGCCATTTAGTTTTCACCATTCAAGACTAAGTGTGCCATATCAGCAAGAAGGGTGTTCACTCCCTTTACTGCTATGTGATCTGTAATGCACATGACATTATTTTTAATATGTTGCTCAACCCAGGCAGTTCTCATGATTCTCATATTCAGCTCAAGTTTGATCTACACCAAAAGTTATTGGGAGAGGATTTGCTACAGGATCTCCTAATTGATAGGTGCACACACAGTCTAGATTGACAAGTGCATGCACACAGGTATCATGCAAGCATGGAATAGGTCATATATAATATGTTGCCTGTTATATATTGCAGGTGATGCAAGATATTCCCTACATTTCAAGTTCAAGACCACAGGTCATGCAATGAATGGTCAATAATGCAGCACATGTCGGAAAACATATATAGTGGAGGGTTTCCTATTGAAATGATGGCACTCAAAATTTTGAGTGCCGAAAAGTCAAACAAAAGAGAGAGAGAGAGAGAGAGAGAGACCCAAAACCCAAAGAAGAGTGAATTTCAAAAATCTCTCTTCTTTAAACATCTTTTTGAGGGGTGGAGGGGAGCCCCCCTTCCATTTTCCAGTGTGGGGGCAAGCCCCCACTCCTTGTATTTATATATGTCAACTTTGAAATTCCCATGCCTCAGAGAAAAGGGAATATTCTGAGAAATGACATTGTGGACTTTGTATATGTAAGCCTGATCTTTTTTTTTGCATTCAATCTCAGCATTTCAGGTTTTTGTTCTAGTGGGTCCAGACATTTCAAATGGTTACCATAGTAGATTGGCCTACTCAAGAGATCCTTCATTGCCTATATTTGTCAGAAGTAGCACAGCAATTCTGACCTGGATTTTCCAGCATAATTGTATATGTGTATATATATATATATATATATATATATATATATATATATATGTATAAAATTATATATATATATATATATATATATATATACATATATATATTCACTTTATCTCAAAATACTGAAATCCCGAATTTCAGAATTTCGAAACCATAAAGTCGAATGTCCCAAATCCCAAAACTACAAAATCATGAACAGAAACACACCATACCCCACACAACACATATATCATCCAACCCACACCACAACAAATAAAACACACAAAAACACAAAGAAACAAACCTACACTACATATAAGCAGGAGGGCAAGCCCCCCTACATCCCCCATGTGGGGGGCTGTGCCCCCCACATCCCCCCTACTTATATATACTAACTCCGAGATCGCACAAACAGACACAGAAAGGAAACTCTTACCCACACATTCTACAGTCCCTCACACACACATAAACATCACACATATACAAACACCAACACATCCAACACTTACACACCCATACTTTCACCAGCCTACCCTAACCCACACGTACAACTGACAAACACATTCACACACACTCAAACTCCCACACAAAACCCTTACAAAACACTCACTTACCTTAAATTACACCTAAATCCAAACACATCAGACACCATCCACTCACAACACCGCATGTAAATTACCATAAAGCCATATCTGCAAATTCGAGAGAAATTCAGGATTTCAGTATTTCAAAATTATACAGTGAACCCATATATGTATATATATATATATATATATATATATATATATATATATATATATATATATATATATATATAAAAATATATATATATATCGTTGGGCCATGCAGGTTAGTATCCTGACGGTACTTTCCATACCAATTGAATCAGAGACACAAAGTCATTCAAAGGTGATACAGTATTTGTCAACCTGGCAGGGTATAATTACCGGAGCACTCTGCTTCAACAGAGATTATCTACTTCTTTTCCCTCTAGGGTTTTCACTATTGGCAATGGCATTTTCCAACTCCATAGTGCCTTTTTTAGGCAATGCCAACTGATAAACCTAACAACATAATGAAACAAGCAAAGGAAAATATGAGGGTGTTATTGATCATTGCTAGGAACCTAAATAAGAAACTCTACTCCCTGCAAGCCCTCCTCAACATGGTTTAAAATGGAGAAGAACATTCTGGTTGTGCAGGGCTTTGATACTGTCAACACATTTAGACCAGCTATTTTGCAAAAGGGGAAAAAAGGTGAAGGGAGTTCAGGCTTCATACAGAAAGACCCACTCCGAGGCTGGTAAGCAGCAAGTTGCACTAGAACTTCTTGTCCAAATAACCATTATAAATGCCCCGTACCATACATTAGCTAGCTATAGAACTTCCTGTATGGCACAATAAAGCCACAATGCCTATTTATAAGAACTGGAATCACTCGGTATTAAATCCAATACCATTTTCCTAGCTGAGCTAAACTATCCAGCCATAGACTGGGAAACCTAAACCACCACAAGCACAGAGATTCATGGACTTTTTCAATACAAATTCCCTGAAACAATTTGTCAGAGTACTCACTATGGGGAATCTTCTTTTCCTTTTGGTTGCTCCCATTAGGGGTAGCCACAGCAGATCAGTGGTGTCCGAAGAACGAGTGGTAGTAGAGTTGTATGGTGTTGAGTTTCCAGCCCAGCACCCAACCTTCCTCAGATGGCACATACACAAACGCACACAATCACACCTACAGCCAATTTAGAATGTCCAAGCCACCTGACAAATGTGGAAGGAAACCACATGGACCCAAGGAGGACATGCAGACTCCACAGAGAAGGCACCCCAGCCGAGAATTGAACAGGAGAACCTCTTGCTGTGAGGTGACAAATTGCTAATCACTGCTCCACTGTGCTGCCATAGAGTACTCACTATGGGGAGTAACATCTTAAGTCTTGCCCTCACTAACTTGGAAGTATCCTGCACCATTCCTTGCATATCTTTGTTACTTGTCAGGTCTGACCATAAATCCATCACCTTTGAAATAAAATTAAACCCAGAGATCCATTCCACCCAAGGTACCATTAGAAATGTCTTTAAGATAAATGACTTACTTCTAAGTGATACATTGACAAGCTGCAAATCTGCACCAAACTTAATTCTTCTGAATATGTGGAAATGTACACTATCACACTATACCAGCATGTAAACAGTTGCATACATGTAGCTGTACACTGTAGGAACAAACACCCAGAAACAAACCCCACTGGCCAAACCACAATGTCAAAAAAGGAAGAGAATTTTGATAAAAAGTAAAAAGAGTAATTCCCAGAATGAAACAGCCCTTGTCATTGAAATAAACAACCAATTCCGGAACTTACTAACATCCACCAGGCTAACTTTGAGGCTAAAATAGCCACCCAAGCCAAAACACAACCACAAGGTCTTTTTTTTTTTGTTATGCTTGCAATCTCAGAAGCACAATGCAGCAATGTGCTGAGCTGTTTATAAATGATTTTATCTACACTGAGGCTGAAGATATGGCTAACCTACTGACAAATAAATTCAGCTCTAACTTTACCCATTTGTCCCCTCCATCTCACAAGACATACCTGAAACCAACATAAATCCAACTATTACATGAGACCAAGTCCTGAAGCCACTAACACAACCTGAAAATACTGCACTGGTGGTCCTGACAGTAGCCCTGGATGCATCCTAAATAGCAGGATGCATGATTTAGCCACCACCCTAACAAGACTGCTCAATCTCAGCCTGCAAACAGGTTTTATACCAAATGAATGCAGAAGAGCTACAGTAATAACCCTGCAAAAGGTAGGAGTTTCCACAGACCCAGGCAATTACAGACCCATAAGTCTGACCAGCAAAGACTTATTAAAACCGCCTCAGTTTGGATTTGTCAAGGGCAAGTTATCCTTACTCAGGCTGGTCGACTTCTTTGAAAAGGTCTGCCAAGCAATAGATGCAGATAAAAAATTGCATACTGCAAACCTCAACCTAAACAAGATTTTTGATATGATCACCCACACACAAATAATAGAATAACTAAATAAACTGTAAATAAACCCCTATGTTATCCACTGGCTTGGAAAGTGGTTCACAAATAGGACTCAGGAGATCAAAATAGGGCACTTTACCTCAACAAAAAGACCAGTCACCAGTGGAGTCCCCAGGGATCTGTGCTGGGACCTGTCCTGATCGGCACAAGCTTCTCTGAAGCAAGATCCAATAACAAAGGGCTCTGGCTGACTAAGTTTGTAGATAACTGCAGGTTAGGATCAGTTACTGAATCCCCAAATGATGTAGCCATCCTGCAGAAGGTTTGTCCTAACAAATAGCTAGTGCCAATATCATGGACTAAAATTAAATGGGAAAAACTGCATTATTGTATCCTTTGGGAAGTCTATATGCCCCTGAAAGTTGCATCATTTATTCAGGCTTTGGGAACATATGTAGACAATGACAGAACCTTTGACCAACATGTGCCCACTATCATAATAAGGTCCTTCAATATTGTGCAGCTTATAAACAAAGGGATTACAACTAGGTCTACAGATGTCATTGTCCCCCTTTATTCAGACCTCTTTAGGCCAGTCATTGAGGATAATGGCCCCCTTTGGCATGTACCATTCCAGACACATGCACTAACCTGGAATGCCTACAGAAACACCTTACTAAAAGGGCACAAGACCTAAACAAAATGTCTTACATGGGCTGCTTCAAAACTCTGTCACTATACAAAGTATCTTAAAAATTGCTAAGAGCTGATCAGTGTCTGACATACAAGCCATACTATATCACCCAACACTGATGGACCTACTGCACATCAACAAGTCAAATGGCATCAAATATACTCATTGAATAGTGTTATAATTGTTTCACAGTGTATGTTTTCATAATGATTCCTGCTTTTCTTTGCTGTTTGTAATAAAGCTGTTTAAAAAAGAAATACTCAGTCAAGAGACTTAAACCTCTTCTGCAACATCAACAGATTGACTGGAGTGATAGGTATATCTTGCAAAAATACCCCTGCTCTGGAACAGACTCAACATCCACATAAAGCAAAGTTCATCCCTGTCCATACTCAAGTGCAACTTGGATTTATGGATGGGTAATAGAGAATGTATCCCAGCACCACTCCTGCACTGCTAATGGACAGAGGCAGCCCCTAAATGCTTTATCTCATGTATGGGATTCCTCAAATTATCTATGGTATGATCTCAGTTATTTTCACTAGGAACAGTATTTAATTATAGAAAATGAGATGGGTAAGGCCAATCTTACTGCAAATGAGATAAGGTAACTGATGCTCTAAAAGGGAAATAGCTAGGCTTAAAATGACCTGCAAGAGCAGCTAGCCTATTCCTTATCTATGAACACATAAGTTTATGAGATTCATTTGATGACCATGAAATAGCAACATCATAGCCAAAACAGGGATGGATACAATAAACTGCAGCACTAGTAAAGAAGCAGCATCTGGTCTTCAGCTTTGGGTCATAATACAGGCAGAATAAAAAAAAATGCATGTGTTATGATATCCAGGCTATGTCAGACTGTGCATTGATTGGCAGCATCAATTAGAAAAAAAAGACACTCACATAAATTAGAGGTGGATAGGTACAGCCAGCATCACTTTTACAGGTGGTGGGGGTGCAATGGTTGGTAACTGCAACAATTCAAAGGGGATCAGGCTTATGTGAATTGAACATGGTAGCCACATGTTTTGGATGATTGTGAGGAGTCAGGGTTCATATCAGGATCAAGCTGCTAAAGCAAGACTGATGTCAGTATCCACTGTAGTGACTTGAGCTTTTCAGGTTTAATGCAGTCCATAGCAAGGAAGCTATAGAACTTTGGGGCCATGGGAACTGCCCTGATGGTGCATGGCATGTGCTGAACCTGATGGACATCATTTCCTATGAGGTGATTATTGATCATGATCACAGATGGCAGTCTGTGCCAAAGTAAACAGAGATGGGTTAGAATTACATGTGCATCTGTTTGAAACCTGAAATATTATCCCAGGTATTAGGACAGAGGCATGTCACTAACCATGACCTGGATGATGTCCATGTCTGGGCATGGCAATATGTGTGCCCACAGGCAAATCTATATCTGCCCCCACAACAGTTTCAGCAGTCTGTTTCTGATCTCCCTGCTTCCTGATCCTCCAACAGACTAAAAGGTATGGCCTCTGCAGGGTTGTCTGATCTCCCTGCTTCCTGATCCTCCAACAGGCTAAAAGGTATGGCCTCTGTAGGGTTGCAATGTTCCATGTTGAAACACCAATGAAGGCAGCACTTGCCACCAGTGATCTCATCAGCATTGTCTAGTCTCATTCTATATATTTATTGTACACTTGCTGCACATTGCATGAAATACATGAAGCACAACCACCATCTCCACAGAGCTAGAATTAGCAGATAATTATTCTTGGATCACTGCTTTTCTACTCCACTGGTTATGCAATCATACCAGGGATGGTTCTGGAGTCATATGTTTTCCTAACCTTCCCATCTATGTGCAGTATGGTGAGTATGCACATTTCTGAGGTTGTGGATTTTTCAGATGTTGTGTGCACTGGAGTCTCAGGTGAGGCCTCTACAGGACTTTTAGGTGCTGCAGTGAGAGCTTCTTAACTGGATCATGCCACTTGCATGTTTCTGTCATCATTAATCGCAGATGCTATGCTAACATCAAACCTGCGTTGTCCTGTTGTGCTGGAATCTCCCATCAGTGGAACCTATAAAAGGTAGAACGTACATGCTAACATAGTCTCCTCACATATATGATCCTATTACCACCCAGGCATGAACAGCACTGCACATTAAACTACCGCTATATTATATTTTGACATACACACCTTGTGCAGTTTAATGCAGCTGCAATCCAGCGGTGCACAGAAAACAGATATGCAGGTGGGCCTTAGTCAATCATTCCCATTAAATACAATGCATTGTGCTTTATGGCACTGTAATAGATATTACTAACATGGTCTACTCACATCTGATCCATGGACGGTTGGTTCCAGCCCAGTTTCCACAGTCAAAGTCACCGTGGTCAGTAAGAGACACTAAACACTCTTCTGCTTCAGAGAGGTGATTTATTGTCAGTTGTCCATCCTCCCTCTGGTGGATCTGTCTATAATAATGTTTTTTGTCTTTTGCATCTGAACAGAGTATCATATCAGTAATACTTCAGCAAATCAATTGCAGAGTCCTGTTGTGGGCGACTCCATCATTCACATCCTGCAGGTCCTGGTTCTTGTCTCTTGCAGCTATGCTAAAGAGTTGCTTTTGTGTGTGTGTGTGTGTGTGTGTGTGTGTGTGTGTGTGTGTGTGTGTGTGTGTGTGTGTGTGTGTGTGTGTGTGTGTGTGTGCGTGTGTGTGTGTTTGCTCATGCACACGCGAGCGAGTGTGTGTGTCTGTGGATATTTGTGTATATATGTGTTTATGTGTGTGTGTATAAGCTGATGGACTGCAGTAACAACTAATTCATCTGAGCTGTAAAATTTTCCACTTGTTGCTACTCACAGATGGCAATACTTTGTGTGTGCGTGTGTGCATATGTGTGTGTGTATGTGTGTGTGTGTGTGTGTGTGTGTGTGTGTGTGTGTGTGTGTGTGTGTGTGTGTGTGTGTGTGTGTGTGCGTCTGTGTGAGTGTGTGTGTGTGTGTGTGTGTGTGTGTGTGTGTGTGTGTGTGTGTGTGTGTGTGTGTGTGTGTGTGTGTGTGCGTGTGTGCGCATGTGCGCGTGTGTGTGTGTGGTATGCTTTGTGATGGATGAGAGGACCATATGAGTGGCCAACACCCTGCCTCTTTATGGTCTGATTATGAGCTGTGATTAATGCTTTGCACATTTTTTTCTCAACTTCATACTTTTAGCTATGGCTCAACATGTTGACCTGAAACCCTAAACCCCTACATCATGTCCTTCACAATATTTCTGTTGTAAACATCCCCAGCCACCAAAACCACTGACAAGTGATGTAATGCCGTGCCAGTTTACTGGGTTTACAGATTCATGGACTTATAACATCTGACTCAGTGTGACTGACATCCACCACCTGGATTGCTCTTCTTGCTGATGAACTTTAGCTGGTAGGACTCCTTCTTCAGCTCCCTTCCTTATGATGAACATATAAGTCACACACCTTGTTATAGCACTACTGCAGCTGTCAGATAGCCTAGTGATGTTCTTCGTGTTTCACTGTTGCAGTCATCACATTTGGGTTATCTGCTTGCAGGACTGCAAAAGTGAATACAAGTGAACATCTACATTTATGGTAAGTGTACACAACTGTACTTTGCTTCTCTCATTACCACTACATTTTGCTTTATTTACGCAGACCTTACTCAGCCTG
Source organism: Protopterus annectens (assembly GCF_019279795.1). Lineage (NCBI taxonomy): Eukaryota > Metazoa > Chordata > Ceratodontiformes > Protopteridae > Protopterus > Protopterus annectens. Next base: position 251,897,213 of record NC_056744.1, on the reverse strand, counting down.
CCGGTTGTAATCAGTGCCGTATACGTCTGATTAACTGTATAGCTTATCAAGCAGTGACCTCAATAATCAGCACTGTGCAGGCATTCAGCATTTGTCTCTGAATCCCAGTTTGTGTGTTTGTGTATTTGTAAGACTAAAAGTTACATTTTTCCCAAACCACTGTCCAATCTTGGTTAACTCCGAAACGAGTAATAAATATGATCACTGAAACACAACAATGTTTTATTGACTAAGTCAGACTTGCTTTGTTTCAGTGATCTTATTTATTATTGTTTGTGTATTTGAGTCTTTATTTGTGTCATGGAATTTATTCAGTTTTTTTTTGACATTTTTTAACTGGGTTGTTCTGTGCATTGGAAATTTTTAAATAGGGCCATTTTTTACATGGGAGCAGCTGCCATCCAATACATTTGCTTTCTTCATTACCTATGGGGAGTTATTGAGGGTGTCTTGTATTTGTAGCAATGAAAGGGAATTTCTGGCTGAGATGTATAAAACTGCTAGTATGTTCTATAGCCGGGGTTATAGTTGTGATGTGATTAATGGTGCTATTTGCAGAGTTTTAAAATTGGTTGATTTATCACATTTTGATAATAAGAAAGATAGGTTGGTTTGTGATGTTTTGAAAGAAAAAATGTAGTTTGTAACTGTTTATATAACATTTTATGTGAGAAAATGAGCAGTGGATTGAAATATTATTGGAATTTTTTATTGGGAAATCAAGATTTTAGCTAAAATATTTGACAGACAAGTGTGTATTTCATATAAACGAGGTCGCAGATTAAAAGACATGTTAGTCCATAGTTGTTTTGTTTCTCCAGATTTAAATCTAGATAGGTCATTGGGTAGTTTAGGAACTTCACCATGTAATAGTTCTGCAGTTTGCGGACAGATAGTGAATTGTTTTGAGATGATCAATGACATAAAATGTTCACCAACAGGACATTTTACATGTTATACTAAGGGGTTGTATATGCATTAAAATGTCCCTGCAATGTATTTGATATTGGTGAAACTAAAATAATTTTTAAGGTTAGGTTATCTAAACATATTAGGGACATCATAAATAAGTGCATAGAGAAATCTGTGTCAATGCACTTTAAGGAGAAGCATAATAGTGATTATAGGTTGCTGGAAGGAACTATATTAGAACAGATTAGTTTGTCAGTTGGTAGTAAATTTGCCTTGAACAACAGCTTCTAAGAAAAAAATCTTTACTTATTTTAAAGATAATACTCTAACACCTGGAGTTTTGAGTGAAGAGGTTAATTGGAAATATTTGCTTTAATTGTTTAATTGTGTAATTGTTTTATTGAATAATTTCCTTTTTGTATATATAGATGCTTTTTATTGTACTTTGTTACTCCTTGAAGGTCTTATGACCGAGGTGCTAGTAATTATTTAACTACTTTTCTGGACCACTAGCCTGTTGTTTGATTTTATTTATTTATTTATTTATTTATTTTGGTTTTATTCTGTGTTGTGATTATTACTTTCATACTGTCTGGGATGCCATCAGAGCTTTTCCCCTCTACCTCACAGAACCAACTTTTATCCCAGTAGATAATGATAGGCGAATGATTGCAATATTCTTAAGCCTTTTTATCATTGATGTCATTATCCCTACACCACCTGCTCAGACGTTGAGATGATAACGATTGTTATTGATACGTTTGCATGGATGACCTATAGCATTTTGATGGTAGACAATTATCTATTTGACAAATCTGTGGAACAGAATGATAAAGGTCTGATTGTGACACAGGTGAAGTGGGACTGAATAGTAACCCAGACAGCACAGCAGCTGACTGGGGAGGGTTGCAACTTGGCTGCTAAATTACTTACACTCAGTGGAGATGAGCAGCACAGTTATTGGGACTTGTGCACTAAAAGCGTGCACTACAGCTGTGAATGCCCAAGTCTCTGGTGTAATGAGCACTGATTTATATAAGCCCTGCCAATGGGTAACAGCAAATACCCAACCTGACCCTGTCCAGATCATGGTTTTCCAAGATAAAGTTTCACTCATAAGGAAGAATGGGAAGATTATTCAGCTGAAGGTTGATGTTTGGCAAGCGCATGAATAAAACGATAAAAAGGTTATACCATTTGTGCACCTGTCTGTGTCTATGTGTCTCTGCTTGATTATATGTCTAAGTAGGACTGTGTGCTTTTGTTTTTCTTGTCAGAGAAAATGTTACTCATGAGGACACAAATGTCCAAAGTATTATCTTCAATGCTTTGTAGATGCTTTCTGCTGTAGCAGTCTACTTTCCTAAAGTATCAAACCTTCAGCCCTATAAATAATACCCTTATAATATGAAAAAGTAGACACTACAATTATTATAGAATTGTTAGCACATCAAAACACATTTCTGTATACAGAATCATCCCATATGTGTCCTTATTGTTCTTAAAACGCATGTGCTTACAGAAAGGAATGCATAGACCTAATGAACCTAGTAAACAACTATTATGAAAAAAAAACAATTCTTCTATACCTTCTTGAAATATCTAAATATGTTTGGAATTAAACTGAACTTCTCTTGAGCTTTTTCCTGAAGCTAAACTGCTGATGCTACACTACTTACATCATCTAGACTGCTATGCAATCACTTGAGACTAACGTAGCAGCATTGCAAAATCCAAAGGCAGTTACTGCCGATAGACATGCGTGAGTCAAGGGAAGTCTTCAGCAAATGCGGAATGTTAACTTGTGCTAAACCTCATAACAATGATGTTTAATTAAATATGTCTAAAATTAGTAGGTGCTTCTTTTATAACATGTCTAAAATGATGCTTATCACCTAATTATAAACAATAGGATTTTGTAAGCCTGGTTATAAAAACGCATATCTTAACATTGAATCAAAATCTTACAAATCATCAACAAAAATGATAGTATAAGGTCATGTTTGTCTGACCTTAATTCTGGCAAAATATGATCTAGGACTGTATGCATTCTTTCAGGAAAAAGAACAATAAGAGCTTCCAGAAATCTGTAGATTTTTGGTATCTACAACTCAATGAGCCACTTCTGTCAGGTTAATATTCCAAACATAAAAAAAAGCATTTTTGTTGTTTTATTACTTTCAGGTAAGGTGTTATTTCTCCTTGTTACACAGTTTTGTCAGGAAATGCTTCTGTAGACATTTGAACTTATACTAGAAATGACACAAATTAAAATCTTAATTTGCATACTGTTGACAAATGAACAGCAGCTGACATAGTCAATTTCTAATCCCTTCAGCATTACCACTGACATGCAGTTTCCCTCATCACTGATTAATAAAGAACAACAAAAAATACAGGTATTTGGAATTCCATAAACCATAATGCATATGTTTTTCAAAATTCGTAAAATATTTCTGGGGATTCTATAAACTTTGTTTATGCTTAGGGCAAGGTCTATATGGACTTTATGTGTTAGCACTATGAGAAGCAGCGCTAACTGCATATGCATGTTGCACATTGTGCTTCATGAATACAAGTGTCATTTTGTGGTCAGCAACAGTGTTGCCAGCTAGCAAATTGTGTAGAAAAGCATAAACACCTGCAGACATGTAAACCTCTTTACCTCTGGGCAAACTAGGTCTGTGGGATTCCGAGGAAAGCCACAATGACTACCATAGGATCAAAGGATCATAGGAAGTTACTAGGCTAATGGCCCTAGGGCCCTTACAAGCCTAACCAAGTTCTACATTTATTTTCACGATAAGCACCAATTGGGAACCCATGCGCTGAATTTAGGGTTACCCATCCAATCGTCCAGATTGCGTTTGAAGAGGGCCAATGAGGTGCTCTGCTTGACATAAGTGAGAGTCCGTTCCAAAGATGTGGTAACCCCTGGGAGACAACTCTGTCCCTCCAGCAGGTTCTATTAATGTCACATAATAGGTTAAGGTCTTTAGAGTGAGTATCCCATGTACCATTTGACTTGCAGATATGCAGCATTTCCAATAAAGCAGGGTCAAAGATTACCTTATATGCAAGCCATAGATCACCTCTGAGCAGTCTGATTGATCCACATTAGACAGATGCTGAAGACCTTTAATTTTCCTTGTGAGGAATGTGGTCTCTCCAAATGCTGTAGGTGCTTGGAAAGGTACATAACAAAAGGGGAGTTGTTCTCAACTATTGGTCTGATGAGGGAAGAGTACAGAGAACTTATAACTTCTTTTTTTCTGGCTGCAATTCCCTTACTTATGAGATGAACAATACTGAATGCCCTTCTTACCACTGTGGAGACATGATGATCAAAGGTAAAGTTGCTGTCAACCTGTGTGCCCAGGTCTCTCACCACTGAGTGCATTCTTATTGTGTTGTTATTGATGTGGCAGCTAGCAGGAACATCACACTTATCAAAAGCGTTGATAATACATTTTTTGCATTGAGTTTGAGGCCATGACTTTAGCACCAATCATTTGTTTGTGTAAGACCCTCTTGCAGGATGTTGACATTGTTTAGAGATTCTAGGACTGCTCCTAGTTTGCAGTCATCAGCAAACTTTGTCAACCACAAACCTTTAGTTAATTTTAGCCTGCACTTCAAAGAAATAGATTCCAAACAGTAAAGATCACAGGAATTATCCCTGTGGAACACCACTGGTTACAGGTCTGTCGTTGGAGGTGGATTCCCTTATTTTAACTATATAGGCTCTATCAGTGAGCTAGTTAGTGACCCATCTAACGATATAATGGTTGATACCTAGCTGGGTGAGTTTGTCAATGATACCTGAGTGAGGGATAGTGTCAAAAGCCTTGGCTATGTCTAAATAGGCTGTATGCACAGATTTCCCCTCATCCAAGGCCTTGGTGGGTGTCTTGAAGAAGACCACCAGGTTTAACAGGCATGATCTCCCTTTGACAAATATAAACTGAGTAGGGCCAAGTGTTTGGAGATTACCTATATCTTTGTTGATAAGGTCCATGATGGTTTGCTCTATGGCCTTGCAGATAAGGCAAGTCAGGCTAATAGTTATATAGTTCCAGGGGTCATTGTAAGCACCACCTTTGTGCAAGCGGATAATGGTGGCCATTTCCATTGAGTTGGGATGAAGCCAGTGCTTAGACTATGATTGAAAAGAGTACCAAGTGGTGGTGCTAGTTCTTGTTTGGGCCCATGTACGGCACAAACTGGGATGTGATCAGGTCTCATAGAGGTTGTGTCTTTGGCCTTAAAGAAGGTGTTTATGACCTGCCCTTTAGAGATACAAGGTGGAGGACAGGTGGTAGGTATGTCATGGGGATATGAGTGGTGGGGACAGGAGTGTGATGTTTTCACAGAACCTGTTGGTGACAGGTTAGCTATGTCCACAGGCTCACTATATGTGGTATCATTAACTACCAGTTCGGCACAAATCTGGGCCTTTCCTTTTAGGTTACAGATGTAACTAAAGAATGCCTTATGGTTGCCCTTAGTTGTGGAAGCTAATTTGGATTTCTAGTTTGTTTTGCAGGACTTCACAAGAAGTCTTATTTACTTGTTTAAGTTATGGAGGGAGTGCTTCCAGTTTAGAACTTGCTCCCTCTTAACTCTTAGACAGGAATTTTTTCCTCTTATTGTAAAGCCTGTTAATGGCAGTTGTCCACCAGTCAGGTTTGCTCTTCCTTAAGGAGCTTGTTTTGTTCCTATCTGGTAAGGCCAAATCAATACACTTATACAGGTATTTGTATAAAGCACTGATGTAGAACTCTGCATAGTTGCCAATTCCATCTGAGTGGGGAGGTGCAGTAAAGCTATTTATACCATCCCATAAGAGGTTATAATCTGCTTTGGAGAAGTTTTTCTAGCTTAGTTGCTGCTGGGAGGGGGATCAGGTATGATAGTTCCTTTGAAAGAGACTGATTTGGTGTCAGATCTCACTAGGGAAAACCTCACAGTGGGGGAGCTACAGTGGTCCCCCATATTGGTAAGCACCAGATCCAGGGTGTTGGCACCCCTTCTGGGGGTGTCAACCAGCTGTCCAGGGAATTGGAGTTAACAAAGTTGAGGAACCTTTGGGCAAGTGAGATAGAGAACGAGTAACTTACCCAGTCAATGGATGGCTAGTTAAAGTCATGCAAAACTATGGTGTTCAGATGTATCTTGATAGACTCAAGTAGATCCAAATAGGCAGAGTGGGTATCCTAATTCATGGGGTCCTGTAGCTGGCAATGACTTAAATAGGTGTCCTACCAACAGTTAATTGCACCTGAATTATCTCCAGGGAATTGTACTGTTTAACCAATCTGGAGGTGTATTTATCTTTTATGAATATTAATACACCACCTCCTTTAGTTTTCATGCCTTCAGTTTGGTGTCTGAACGTGTGAAACTAGGTGTAGCCTGGTATGGCTGGGTGCTCTCTACAGCCTTGAACCAAGCCTCAGTGACTGCAAAATGTCTATGTCTTCCAAGGTGAGGACTGCTTCCAGAGAGTGCAATTTCATGTTAAGACCCCTAGCATTTTGCAGCATAATCTTCAGCTTGTTTTTAGATGGAGTTTTTACATCATAAATTTTGTCCTGGAGACACTGCCTAAAAAAAGCACTATGGGGGTGGCAAGAACCTTAGCCAGTAGCTGAAATTCCAGGGGTGACAGGTAAAGAACATCTCTGGCAAAGCATAGAGGTCTGTCGAACATGACACACAGGCTGACAGATACTGTATTCCCTTAGAATGACAACAGAAACTATGCCAATTATGGAAGTCAATCATTTTCTGTTTGCATTGAGGCATCATCCTAGGTAAAGGTAAAATGCTGCTTAAGGCTGGGGACATACATGCCTGAGACACATAGTCCAAGATCTCAGTCATGTCTCTCTTCATATAGTCCAGAGAGGCATGTCTCAAGTCATTCACACCATCATGAATTATGGCAGAGTCATAACAGTACCTGTTTTTGAGAGACTTGAGTGCATGTGTGATATGCCAGATTCTGGCACCTGACAAACAGCTGACTGTGACCAGGGTTTAGTATAAAGTAATTTATACAGTTCTAACACATTATATGAAAGTGTAGTCAGTACAGAGTAGTGTACAAACCTGTTTTTGGCATACTAACTAAACGTTTTCTTGTCATCAGCAATGGTACATAGATTGCATTAGAAATAAGTATTCTGGGGAAGTGTGTGTATTGAATTGTAGGAATGAGCACAGAGGAAGAGGACAGGTGAAACATGGTAATGTACAGCAGATGATGGCATGTCAGTGTACATACACCAGAAAAAAAAAGACAGTTGTAGCATGAACAGTAATTGCATATCTACATGATACAGTATCTACTGGTATCTACACCTCCTGTGTGTATATAGTCATATCATAACGCAGTTGTTTTATATTATGTGACTGTTACACAAGGTAAACTATCAATGGAGAAGATTTTTAATGATATAAGCATTCTGACATGATCGCTGGTGAAGATGTTTATCAAGGATGGTATATACAATAGGAGGTAGGTGCATATTGTGAAGCTGTATAAAATAAGTTTCCTGAATATGAATGTAATGTCAGCATAGGTTTCGATCAAACAGGACACATAGCAACAGGTTCATGGACAATAAAACATAGACAGAAGCATGTACAACCATAAACAATATCAGAATAAAACCATCATTAGTCTGTATCATTGACATAACATACATGATTGTGAGTTATTACACATGGTTCTGCTAGAACACACTTGTTCAACTGTCATGATTTGTTAGTAATCTATGAAGAGAATCAAGAACGCCTTCCTCAAAAATTATAATCTCTTGGAGGTGTTAAGAGGGATACTGCGACACCTTACTTTAAATTACAAGCAATCCTAGCTAGTTGACAGCTTTGCATGGCATATATATGCCACAATCCACACTTTCATGAACATAACCCATGCCATCAAAGTTGTCAGTCAGTTATGTATTTACTGTATACATCACAGGAACACGTAGCAGGCATGCATCTTGTATAACACCTTGAAGGGGATCTGCACTGTCAATTCCTAATGGTTATGCATTAAAGGGAATACTTTGGTATGGCCGATAGGATGTGTGGGAGCTCACTATGGCAAAAGTGATACAATATGAGTTGGGGGGTACATGCAAAATGGTACATTGTACTTAATTACTGGTGTGTTGGGGGCTAAGAACAATGGAACCATAATGCCCTTTGATGTGGATGTTCTGCAGATACTCAGGAATTGTGCTACATACAAGGGATTAGTCACCACTGGGGGCGCATGCTGGTGAACATGCTGCATACCATCTACGTGCGTACACAGGTCACATACTACTTGGTCTGTTTATGGGGTGTATTTTAATTAGCTTGTATATTTGCTTTTATAAATGAAGAAGCCCCTCCATGATATTTGTTCATCTACTTTGTCTCCATGGCTGTGGCAACAATCCTTTGCGTGTGTGTGTTAATACTGTCTGCATTATACCAATGCAAAACTTGGATTCAATGATTGTCCACCACAAAGCTGATTAGGTAAAGTATGTATAAGTTAGTCTTAATGTCTGAGAGTTAAATACTGAATGGGAAAGGGCCTAGTACAGAAATATGAGGTATGGACATGGTCACTGGACTCTCGATAGAGGTGACTTCACACACTTCAACATTACCTGTCATGTATGTGATCCATTGTATACCTGCTAGGTGACATAGGTGTTTATGGCCACTTGAGACAGTTTGTCTGCAATACCTGACTGTGGATTTGTGTCAAATGCCTTGGCTAGGTCAAATTATGCAGGATGATAGTGTTTTCATCATGCATGCCCTTGGTGACCTTCTTGAAGACATCAAACATAAGTAACATACATGATGTAGCCTTAACAAACCAAACTTGTGTTTGGTACAGAGTCAGGAGATTAACTGTGTCCATTTTGAGAAGGTCTATGATGACTCGCTGGTCTATCTGACAGATGAGGAGAGTCAGGACTATGGGTCTATAACTCTATGTATCAGGTGATGATCCCCTGAGTCAGTAGGATGGATGTTGCTGTATACTCTTACATGAGAACATAGGCTGTCTGGAGGTTGTGTTGAAGTAGGGATCCAACTGTGTCTGCTAGATCAGGTTTTAAATCATGCTATAGGCAACCTGTGATGTTGTCAGGGCCCATTGATTCTGGGTTATTAGCCGTAGACAGCACACAGATGAGCTGCCCTTCTGAAAATAAAAACTGAGTAATGTTGCATGTACATTTTGACTGATGGCCAGTGCTGACAGGGGGATGATATGTGAGACAAACTGTCAGCAAACAGATTGTGTCTTTTCTCCAGCTGAGTATGTCTGACGGCATTGTATTCCTCTTAACATTTCATGTTTATTCGAATAAATGATTTGTGAAAAGATCTCCAAATACAACCTTGGTCATTCATCATATGCCACACAGTGGTACTGTTCACACAATCATACAACTGTACATGTGTCACGTACTTACATCCATTGCACAGCATATACCTATATGTGTTTAATGTGAAAGTTGTCTTTGAGAGGCCTAATGCCATAAAAGGACACATTACAGATCGGTTGTTTCTGATTCATGCATATCATTTCCTGACACAAATGCTAATATTCACACAATGGTGCTGGTGACCACCTTGGGAATAGCAACACAACTGTACATGCAATGAATTCCACAAGGTTGCAGTTGAATCAAATCATGTGATAAATTGCTGTGTATATTATAGCACAACAACATGTGGATGAATCAAGACTTACATGCTCATGTAATCAGTATGAATTTATATTGATATCTGTCATAAACCAGGGGCTTTCCATGAGCCTCTGCAAGCTGTCTTCAGACCAATGCATGTGTGACTGTTATGTAGATACACCCACACCTATGCCATACTGCAAGTGTCACTGTGATGGTTGAATGTGAACTGTGTAGAATGTCGATCTGTTCCACTACAGCAGCACATGTCCTAATAAGCCAGCAATATACATACAATTGTATCATACCATGTCAACAGTTCTCAGGAAGCATATTACTACAGCTGTTATAGAAGGAGCATGTAATGAAATGGCAGCAGTGGCCATCAATGCATTAGCTCCCATCACAGATTATAATACTCTCCTGTAGCTATACTATACATCCACATGTCAATAGAGCACATGTCAATAACAGCAGCATTGACATGTCACCTGTTCATAGGATCAAATCCTAGTCATTATTATACCATTTAAAACAAACTCCCTATATCTATACAATGGAAGATAAGATTATTGTGCATATGTGTGTATTTTTTGGATTGCATTACATACTGCCACTGTCCATATGGGATATGTGCACAACACCATGACATAATTAGCACTCAAACATGCATTGGTCTGGAGACAGCTTGTAGAGGTTCCTGGAAGGATCCTGCTTCATGATGTGTGCATGCATATTTGACATGAGGACATCCTCCACTCCTCTGCAGGAAGAATGTGATGTAGCCAGAGGAAAAAGGAGGATGGTGGATGCATGGGGCTACATGAAAGGTTCTCCTAAGTGGTAGTGAAATGAAGAGTGATTCCAAAGATCATACAATAACCATAATGTGCCACCAACCACACACACACACACAACAGTAGACTGGGTCTGATTTGAACATTACAAGTACAGAAGATGAATTGCATGGAATGTAACAGTAGAACGATCACATATGTCTGACTTTAACACCATCATGTTGCACATTATGGAGTACGACAGTATCATTGTATGCTGAAAAGAACATGTAAAACTGTCTCAAAAGTGATATGTGGATGCATGCACACTGAAGTTGTCTGCTGTCAGATTAGAACCCCTATATATGTAGGTAAAGTAACTTCAAAACACAGTAGTTAATGTTTTTGCCAGAGCACGGGTTTGTCTTGAATGCTGTCAGAGTGCATGTTATACTGGATGACATCATCAGTGAATATTGCAACAAGATGTTTGGAAGAGGGTTTGACATAGCTGTGGATTAACATGTTGTCCTAAAACTGCCACCATACTGATTGTTAAATGCACACACAAAGCAGATGACTGTAGTGAGAGTAGAGCCCTTACCTAGTTACAAAACACAGTACTTAATGCAAGTTCCACAGTACAAGTGTGGCTTTTATAGTGTCAGACAACACTTTATAGCTGATGACATCAGTAGTGTCTGCTGAGAAGAAGATGTTAGTAGGAGTGTCCCACATGCTGGTGTGAAACGGTTTCTTGACTGGCAAGCAAGTGAAACAGAGACACACACATGTGCACCAGATGACTGCAGTGAGAATAGAACCCCTACTTATTCACAGAGCATAGTACTTAACACAAGCATAACAGCACAAGTCTGGCTTTTATAGTGTCAGAGAACATTATATAGCTGAAGACATATTTGGTGTCTGGTGAGAAGAAGATGGTAGTAGGAGCATCCCATATTCTAGTCTAAACTGGCCCCTTGAATATGAATCAAGTGAACACAGATACACACACAAGTTGATTGAGATTAGAACCCCTACCTAAGTACACCAGCTAGAGAACTCAGTAGTTAATACAAGCACCACAACACAAGTCTGACTTCTACAAGGCTGCTGGACAATTTAGAGTAGATAACATCATCAAGGCATGTTTGAGAGACAATGTTGGGAGGCCTGTCTCAAATGGATGGGTAGCCATGTGTCGGTGTCAAAATATTTGTACTCCATGGAAATGAATTGCTGATAGTAGGATACAGACTGATGTTCCTCTGACTATGCACACACACTTACACATGCATAAAGACACACACAAAATGTGGCTGCTGTGATAATTTAACACACATGGAAGTATTTGGTTTCCATCTGCAAAACACAGTTATTTAATGATTGCAACACCCCTGAAATATTATGTTTTTGCCTTGCCATAGTGATCTTTATAGATAATGCCATCATCATTATATGATGTAGGCAACATCTCCTGTTATGACAGTGGTGTGCATAGCATGGGTGTACTATTTCCTGTTATGTTTCCAATATGCAGGTATACTTTAAGACACAGTTTGTCAGGTTCCTATCACAAAATCAAACAGGCTGAAGAGCGAACAGCTTTAACATCGGAAATGCCATTCATCTATGTGTTTTTTGTAAGATTGAGGTACAGTGAATATTGGAAAATTTGCCCTTTCCTCACTGTAATGCAGTCTCAGAGTTTGGTATATATAATTAGCTGGGGGGTGGGGGGGTGCAGCCCCCCTCAAGAGTGACTTTGAGGTATGGTATTTTCAATGTTTAAGACATTCGCTCTCCGGTCTTTTGGATCTCATAATATAGACCCAGCTTTTCAACCTAGGTAAAAAAGATGTCAGGCATGCATATAGCAGAATTGGGACATATGAAGCTGTTTTCCAGTATGTTGTGTACATTGCATAGTTATCGTCATATACAGACACACACATTTTTTGTGATCAGCATGGATATAACTGAGTATGTACACGTTCATGTTTGTGAAGAATTGCTGTCCATCATAATACATTTATAAGACAATGTGACAGTCTAATATCCTTATAAATGGGTACATCGTATTTAACAATGCAGTTTTTCTATTTATTTCTGTAGAGTAGCTGACATTTGTGAAATATTACTGACATACCAAGTTTCAAGTGCATGGCTGCAGGTAACATGAGTCATTAAAAAGTGCCTTCTCTTTAGTTATGTTTTTTACATGGATTTTAATGAGATGAGTAACTGGGCAGTAAATATAGCTAATAATACATACTAATAAGCACTTTCCATAGCGCACATTTCAGGACTCCTACTTGAATTAGAGAAGTACTTACACATACCTTATAGAGTATCCACAGCTAATAGATACTCAGTCTGCATAATTAGTTCATATGGGAAATGTGTCATACGTGTTTTAACATTATGAAAACATTTATATCACTTTCCTCATTTGTGTGTAGTTAAGTGATGAGCAAATCCAACTCTCTGCTGCATTCATAAAATTATGGGATTTCTGTTGGTTTGTTTTCCTTTATGATAACACTTTAAGTGGAGAGGAAAATCAGTCAGCACTTTGGACAGTACGGAAGAGAAGAAAAACACTTGCTGCATAGCTGACTGTGGCAGCAGGAGTAATATCATTAAATTGTCATTTTGTGCACAGATGATGCAGGGTTCGAATCCAGCTCAATCTAACTTTTTTACCTATGTATTGAGTACATCATTAAATGATTAAATGTGATAATTTTAGCAAATGTAAGAGGGAATGACTACAGTGAAGTACTGTATAAAAACAAACAATAAAGAATTGATTTATGTCAACAGAGCACATATGGATTTATATATTAATACATTCATCAGTTTAAATAAATACACTGTTGGAAACTCCTGGTGTTCTGGCTGAGGTGTGATTCTCAAACAATCTGGAAATATATCACTGATTGATAAGTATATTTCTTGGCATTTTAACCTTTCAGAGTTCTGCATTGTCTTAAATTTGCCTGATTGAATTATTTTTTGCCTGACTGAATTATTTTGTATATTTTCTAGCATTCTTTTAAGTTTCCCACATGGGTGCTGGAACCATAGAGTGAGGGGGGAGGGGAGCCCCCCCACACACTTTTGCAGATCATCTCATTTAAAAAAAAAAAAAAAAAAGCTATGGCGCAAAAGACAGATGCAGCTGAATGATTCAGCTGCATCTATTCTAGCATGTTTTTTTTTTCAATTTCCCGACCCGAATCACTACCAGCAGCTGAAAAGACAAACAGGTGGTAAACTATAGCTATAGGCGCTGGCACCACAGGGTGAGGGGGAGGAGGACTCATGCACACGTTGCACACTAATTTAAACAGAAAAGTGCATGTAAAGCACTTCTTCCTGATAAGGCTCCCAAGTGTTAGCTCTGTGGATAACTGATTACTTCTAAGGCTCCAGTTCTGGAGTAAGTCAGTAATATTTCATTCTGTTATGCTTATGCAGTAAGTGGTGACCATTTAGTTTATGCCATAGCTCCAAAGTGATATTTCTGGCTCCGTTTATTTTTATGCAGTAGCTCTGAAGTGATAGTGATGACTGTTTAGTGCTAGTTCCATTTATTTTATGCAGTAGCTCCGAAGTGGTATTTCTGGCTCTGTTTATTTTATGCAGTAGCTTCAAAGAGATAGTGATGACTGTTTAGTACTAGTTCCATTTATTTGATGCAGTAGCTAGATAGCTTACTTTGCCATCGGCCTAAATCTTTCTTTATCCCACTATGTTCTGTAAAGTGGCTGGAATTTCCTTCAATACCTTAATCAAGCCAGTCACAAAATGGTACACAGATTGGTAGAGATTTCAATGGAGTAATGTTAGTGTACACACTTCATTTTTAATTCTGTATTTCAAATATACAGAATAGAAAACATAGGAAGTAACTAGTATATGAGTTTACTTTACGAGGAATTGCTGGCTGTTCCCATGGTGGTGTGAGAACAGTGGGAAAGTTGGTGAAATATTTGAGGCATTGCTGAGAATAATATTTACAAATTGCCATCAAGGTTTCAAAACATTTACAGTCAGATATCTTGGTGTTAGAATGGGCTCTGACGTTGGGTACCACTTGAGACTGCAAAGTATTCTAAGATGTTGATGACTGTTTCTAGAGGTCATTTGCACATAATTACAAGTGTAATGCTTTGACCAAGGATGTATTCAAGTTGTTTAATATCTGGAATAATTTATGTGCTAGAGTTTGTAGGTACAATGCTATTGGATTTATATCAAAAAAGGCCGTAGCTCCAAAGTGATAGTAATGGCCATTTAGTGCTAGTTCCATTTATTTTATGCAGTAGCTCCAAAGCGATATTTTTTGTGTGTAGCGCCAAAGTGATATTTCATGTGTATGTGTGTAATTGGGCTTAAACCCTGTACCTTAGGTACAGGGTCCTGTATTTTCTACCCACACCACCACATAAGATACAGGGAGTTTGGCTAGTACTTTTGGTCTATTCCTCTTAAGATTTGTGGCTTTCTGGCAAATCATAATGAAAGCTCTTTAAGTTTCAGTCTTACCATATTTTTATTTGGAAACACACAGTAACACAAAATACTATTTTAACAGCTTTCTAAGTTTATAAAAGCAATATTTAAAATGTGTACCTGGTTTTAGCCCATTGCCCCCACCCCCAATAAATTTTGGCTTTTTCCAGATTTCTTCTGCTGTGAAATTGAGTGATCTAGTTGTGTCAAGTGGATGATACAGTGGTAGTGTTGTTACCACAGAGCAAGAGGTTATGTGGTTTGATTCTTGGCTGGGGTGCCTTCTGTGTGGAGTCTGTATGTCCTCCCTGTATTTGGGTGGGTTTCCTCCCATGTTACAAAGACATGCATCTGGAGCATTTGCCCTCTGCTGAAAATTGGCTTTCTTCCAAATCTGACTTTCCTGTTAAATAAATAATTTTTTTTACAAGCAGCTGAGAGCTTCAGGGGAAGAAAAGTTTAGTGCTGCATATTCCAGGACTGTTTGTATTGTTAGCACAACAGGTAGTAGCTTACTTTTGATGCAAAAGGCTGTGGGTCCTACTCCCACAGTATGCAGATTGATTACTGATGCTGTACTATGTTGTATTTTAAAGGGAATGGATGCTACAGTCTTGTGAATATCCTCCTTTGGAGGAGTTACCTAGTAACTATGAACCTGTTATCAGTTTGCCATCCATTCCCTTTTGCAATATTATTAGTTTATCATTTTTTAATATAACATAGGCAATTTATTCTTCAAGGGAAACAGCAAATTTATTTTTAGAAGAAAAAATGAAATATAGAGTTGTTTCCTTGCAGCAAACTCTTCATTATTTAGAGATCCCTTAAATGTGGAATTATTTAGATGACTTACTTCTGCAGACACTTTGCATATTTATTAATATTGGTGGACTATGAGAAGTCTGAGTGGCCTTTTATGGTGGAAATTTTCTAAAATGGGTAGTTTTGTTTTGTCATTATTGGTTCATACATTTTGTTTCATTGCTTACTGGAAGACTGTTCAAAACTACAGATTTAAAAGACATTCTAACAACTGGTGCGTATTATACAAGGAATATAATTTAATACAATCAAGAAGGTGAATCAAGGAATGCATACATGTATGCATGGCCCTAAAAATATGTTTGAAAACAGCATAGAGGAAAGTGTGAAAGGCTCAAAATCATGGGCAAATTTTAAGCTTTACTCTTGCTACCAAAGCAATGGATGAAGGTAAAACAGTTCACCCCACATTACCTTGACCTGGCCAAGCCTTTTGACACAATCCCCTACTCAGGTGTAATACAAAAGATGAATAATGTAGGAGCAAACACTTACATCACCAGTTACATTGCCAACTTGGCTCACAGGATGCAGGAGATCAAAACAGTGGAAGAGACCAGTCACCAATGGAGTGCCCCAGGGTTCGGTGCTGAGACTTTTGCTGTTTGGCATATACATCTCAAAAGTAAAAGGAGATATCAAACAGCTTTGGCCAGCTAAGTATGAGATGACTTCAAGCTAGAAGAAGTTATTGAATCCCCAAATGACTTAACCATCATGCAGGAAGGTTTGTCCCAAATAGTAACTGGTGTCAAAATCAAGACAATGTCCTCTGAGAACTGATCCAATTATTTGGCATTTGGGAACTTGTGTGTACAGTGACCTAACTTTTGACCAACATGTGCCCAGAGTCATAAGAAAGCCTTTCTATATTGCACAGCTTATAAACAAATTGATTGTGACTAGATCTAGAGATGTTGTTGTCCCCCTTTACAAAGCTCTCATTATGTCAATCATTTTGTATAATGCCCACTTTGGCATGTATCTGTCCAGCCCCATGCAACAATTGGAATACCTTCAGAGATACCTTACTAAAAGGATTCAAGTCCTAAACAATAGGGCTTGCATGGATCACCTCAAACATTTATTACTATACTCGGTATCCTACAGAGTGCTTAGAGGTGACATGTCTGGCATACAAAGCATCCTCTGACATAATACAGATGGACCTACTAAACATCAGCAAGTCTAATGGCATCAGAAATACTCAGTTCATGTATCTAAACTGAATGTTGTGGAGAGATGGATATATATCACAGAGGCTACCACTGTTCCAGAACAGACTATCCATAAAAATAAAGCAAAACTCATCCATCGATATTCAAATGCAACTTGGATCTAAGGATGGGTAATAGAAAATGTACTCCAGGATTTCCCCTCACGCCACTAATGGATAGAGACAGATCCTAAATGTGGCATCCCTTACATAGCCCCCTCAAATTATCTATGGTATGATCACAGTTGCTTTCACTATGGCTAATATACAATTATCAGCCATGGGGATAGCTAAGACCAATCAGAAAATGTTAATTTAAGCACCAAAAGGGAATTGGTTAAGTTTAAAATGTCATCCAAGTAAACCTATGTTGTGGTAGCAAATAGTTATAAAAAAATTACCCATTTTACTTCACTAAGTGCCCCTGTCACCCTCCAATCCCCCCAGTCTTTAACAGCTTCTGGCACCTATGGTTTCTCATCTGTCCTGAAACTGTTTTAACCCTCCCTCCCACCATATTCTTGTAGTGTTGCTTTAGTTGGTGGCTTTGCAGTTGCCCACCCCTACTGTAAATTTTATCTGGGACATCCCTCCCAGTCTGGTATTCACTCTACTTAATATAGAGAGAACATTTGAGAAGGCCAACCCACTTAGGTTCTTAACCTTGCATTTTTCTTCAGCTCCTCCTTGCACTTTACTAAAAAAAAAAATTGCACTTTATTTTGCTTCTGCCTCTTCTTAAAAGTACTCAATTGTATTTATTCTGCTGCATTTATCACTGCTTGTTAAAATAATAAAATAAACCTAAAATAAGCATTCTAAAAAAAATCACTATTCTGACATAAAAGTCAATGGCAGGCAGAAGACGACATGGCCAGTGAACAGTGGTTGCTAAGGGGAAAGGCTCAATTTGAGACATGTAACTATGCATTAGCAGGCAATCCTATGCAAATGAGGGGAATGATAGTGAATCCCAGTTTTCTGCAGCATGCTAATCAGGTCCCAACAGTGTAAGAGTAGGAATAGCTTGGCGCAAACATAGGAGTTAGCTGATATCATGAGGTGGTGTGTCAAGCATACTGTAAGCAGATTGGAGCCCTGTGGCTCAGGTATGCTCCTAGCTAAGCACAGCTAAGCAAGGGGGTGTGTCTGAGTCTGCCTAGCACTCTTTACATTGCCTAAGCTGGTGTGTGTGCCCCGCACTGGGTTTTAAAGGAAAAAAAAAAGTTATACCAGGAAATAGCAGCTCTGTGCACATTTCAGCACTCTGCACGGTGCACCCCCTGGCTTAAACAGGAAGGTAATGGGAAGGGAAAACAGTAGTAGGAAGGTAATCTAGTCAGAATCAGCCAATTACACAGGTAGCAAACCAGCCCAGCCCAGAACACTACTATAAACTATGCAAACACCTTCCCCTCTGGTTTTTCCCACAATCTACACCACCGGTGTATACAAGCAGGGAACTTTTAACAAACAAAACAACAAAAGGATAGGGGCTGCAATAGCTATCATACAACAACTTGTGGAAGAGGCTGAGGGTGGTGAGGATGTGAATGCTATCAACCAACCCACAGTGAGGAAACGGAGAAGAGTGTACAGACCCAGGGTAACCTACCAGGGGCTACATGAGCTGGAGATAGTGGAGCACTATAGAGTAGACAGGGACCTCCTACAACAAATTGTTGAGCTGTGCCGGCCATGCCTGACACACAGAACTAACAGAGGGAAACCCATCCCAGTGGATACCAAGGTATGTGTAGGCCTAAGAATACTAGCTACAGATACCTTCCAAAGGCCAACTGGGGATATAGTGGGGATCTCACAGGCATCAGCATCCAGTTCCTGAATGCCATGTCAGCACATGTCGGTGAGCACGTATATTTCCCCAACACCCGTGAGGTGTTGGCCAGTAATATCAACTGATCCACCAAATAGCAGATTACCCTGAGGTAGTGAGTACTATAGACTGCACGCACATATGCATCAAAGCACCACCTGGTGAGTGGGGTAGGGTCTACATCAACTGCAAGGGCTTCCCCTCCATCACCTGCCAGGTCATGTGCGATGCCCAGGGTATAATAATGAATTTGTGTGCTGGCTACCCTGGAAGCTATCATGATTCCCACAACTGGCATCTGACGCAGTTGTCCCAGAGATTTGCCAGTGGTGACATCCCTCATGGTCACCTAGTGGGGGAAGCTGGATACGCACTGGAGCCATGGCTGATGACACCCACCAGAAATGCACACACATCCGAACAAGAACTGCATAATGAGGCAACCGCACAGACTAGAATTATAGTAGAGCATGTGTTTGGGATGCTCAAGTCACGGGTCTGGTGCCTGGACACATCCAGTGGAGCCTTGCAGTACTCACCAGCTACATGTACCCAAATTGTCATTGTATGTGCTGTGCTACACAATATAATCGTGTGGAAACAGCTGCAGTAGGAACAGCATGGGGCAGGGCCACACAACCCCCCACCATTGCCAGGGCCTGCACAGGCACAGAGTAACTTGGAGGAGGAACAACCTGAGCCTGCCCCAGTAGGGAGAAGGAGGCATGCCCAGTATGCCCTGGCCTTGGCAAAGAGGCAACACATAGTACATACACTGACACAAAAGGGACCCAATGATTAACACCTCTCTCTGACTCTCACATACAGTAAAAGGGATGCAAAACATGACACTATCTGTGCTCAACTATGTGTAGGGCATGTACTATGTGCATCCGACATAGGCAGCCCTGCAACACCACCCTCAATACTGGGACACCCACAAGGTAAGTGACTCACACATGCCAGTCAGGGGGGTTGACATACCCAACAACAGTCACAGCCAGCAGGACAGGTGTAGTCAAACACAAACAGTGGCTGTGCTATGGACTCTGAATGATGCCTATGGGTAACCTCCCCTCCCAGGCCTACACAGACAGACTACAGCAGGTCAGGCAGTGGGATATTAGTTCTGAAGGGTAGGAAGTCAGAAACTAACATGAAGGTAAATCAAAGCAAAGATTTGTAGGATACTGGTATACCTCTAGTCAGCATGATAGGTTAGAATACTGAATGAAGCAGAGTACCTGACATACCAGTACAGTCATAGCAAATGTGTACAAGTGTCAGGTGTGCCCCCCATCCTAAGTAGTAATGTAATAACAGTCAGGTGTGCCCTCAATCATGTGCAGAAAGGTAAAAATAGCCAGATGTGCTCCCCCATCCTAAGTAGAAAGGTAGTAACAGTCAGGTGATCCCCCAATTCTCTGTAGAAATGTAGAAGTAGTCAGGTGTGCCCCCATCCTACGTAGAAATGTAGTAACAGTCAGGTGTGCCCCCAATCCTGTGTAGAAATGTAGTAACAGTCAGGTGCCCCCCCAATCTTGTATAAAAATGTAGAAATAGTCAGGTGTGCCCCCCATCCTACGTAGAAATGTTAGTAACAGTCAGGTGTGCCCCCCCCAATCCTGTGTAGAAATGTAGACATAGTCAGGTGTGCCCCCCATCCTATGTAGAAATGTAATAACAGTCAGGTGTGCCCCCCCAATCCTGTGTAGAAATGTAGAAATTGTCAGGTGCCCCCATACTACA
Source organism: Protopterus annectens (assembly GCF_019279795.1). NCBI lineage: Eukaryota > Metazoa > Chordata > Ceratodontiformes > Protopteridae > Protopterus > Protopterus annectens. Next base: position 251,876,663 of record NC_056744.1, on the reverse strand, counting down.
TAGAAATGTAGTAACAGTCAGGTGTGCTCACCAATCCTGTGTAGAAATGTAGAAATAGTCAGGTGTGCTCCCCCCATCCTATGTAGAAATGTAATAACAGTCAGGTGTACCCCCCCCCAATCCTGTGTAGAAATGTAGAAATTGTCAGGTGCCCCCATCCTACATAGAAATGTAGTAACAGTCAGGTGTGCCCACCAATCCTGTGTAGAAATGTAGAAATAGTCAGGTGTGCCCCCATCCTATGTAGAAATGTAGTAACAGTCAGGTGGGCCCCCCAATCCTGTGTAGATATGTAGAAATAGTCAGGTATGCCCCCCAATTCTCTGTAGGAATGCAGGAACAGTCAGGTGTGCTCCCGCCAACCCTACTTAATTATGTAGTAATGGTCTGGTATGACCCCCCCCATGTGATCTACACACGCCGTAACATTCAGGTGTGCCCCTCCCACAACCCTATGTAGAAATGTAGTAACGTGTAAGTGTAGGTCTAATACCAGTGGAGCACAGATGCACAGAGGTGAGCAAAGTAGCAGGATAGGTTGTAGCATCTGCACAATATGCAGGTATGTGTATGTTAGGTTGGTGTGTGTCCCATATCATGTGAGAGTGTCGGTATGTATGCATGTTGAGGTAAGCCTGGTGGCCATTGCCCACTACCGCTGATGACAGGGACACGTCCTCAAAACTGCAGTGCCATACATAATACCCACCAGTATAATACAAGCTAGCAGTAAGCCATTGCAAATGTATGGTGGTAATATGTGTCACCATCTGAAAGACTGACGTGGCATGGCTGTTGGTCTACATATACAAGCAGTACAAAGGGGAAAGTACCCCAGATGTACAGTATATATTGTGTCACTGTGAAATGGACATACCCTTGGAAACGTACATACAGGAATGCATCACATTATTTGGTCCTGTAGTAGGGGATACTGATGTTGTCTGCCCAAACACTCCCAGATCACAAAGGAGGTAGGACTGACGTTTTGGGAAACAGCTGATGTACTGGCACAAGCAAGCATAACTGGAATGACCAATGCATATCTGTGTGTCAGATGCAAGTAGTGTCCATAGCACACATACACCCAGCTCATGTAAACACCACCCACAGGCACATCTCTGGTCATATCCCTGCTGTGGCGAATGGGTACAGTAAGACCCCACCTGTATATGGCAATAGTGGAAGACTGCAGTATGCAATGCAGGTGTCCCATGCAGGTGTGTCCCTAGTGGTAAGTTGCACCCTGCCAGCATCCACACCACCTGAGCAAGACTGTTAGGAGGTATTGGCATGAACATCTATCACACCTACTCTGTCACCCCAGGGGAATATACTTATTGGTAGTCTGGGACTGCAGAACTGACAGAAGCAACAACCTGCCAAATCTGACATGCAGCAACACCTAATGCCACACACGCGTCTGCCAAAGGCCTGTGTCTTACATGTACTGCCAATGCATGTTATGTCATGGACATCCAAATAACAACATAACACACTCCACATAAGCCATATGCAAGGCCATGTGGACAAACCACAGTAACATGTCCACCATGTCCCACTGCATGAACTGTGGACCAACACTAACACGCACCTGTGATGGGGTGATACCCCTAGGTAAAGTATCAGAAAATGTATGCATAATGTACAGAAGTGATTAGAATAACGGGGGGGGTAGGAGCATGGGCAGCATGGAATGTGCAGGGTCTGACACCAAGTTCTGTGCACACACTATCCCTGGCTGCAAACACATACATGGGTGGCTACACACCTGCCCGTACACCACAATAGGGTAAATGTCCTGAACCATGGTCCCTGCCCCTGGCTGAGCTGTGTGAATCTGTACAGCTGTGAGGCATTGCCATAGTGAGATAAGCCCATACTGTCATGCTGATGGGTGTACAAGTATGGGATCCTCTGCCAGTACTGTACCAAGGTGCTGAACCGGATACACAAATCCAGCACCAAGTGTCTGCAGCTCCCTCTCCAGAATGGCATAACTTACCATGAATACATAGGTCTTAAAACAAAGATCACCACTCCAAATAGGAACTGTCCGTTACAAACCAGGAAGCAAATAGTAGAAAAAACACGTTCAGTTCCAACGCAGAGGCAGGAGACAATGATGAAGTCCAAAGTATAAAAACGATTATATTTATTAGATAAAACACAGGGATGAGCGCTTTCGCGTAACAATACGCTTCTTCAGATCACCACACAAAGAGTAACAGCTATATTTATACATATTTGATTATCCTAGATAGTCCAATTAATTCAAACCCTCCAATGAACAACTAAGGAGAAATTATTCACAGAAGGTTAACCCTCTGTGAACCAAGACACAATATTGTAGCCACTTCAAACTTTCAAGTCAGATTATCTAGTGCGGTTGTGTATATATGTATATATATTCAGGTAAAAACATTCAGATAGAAATATATTCAGATAAAATATATATATTCAAATGAGAATATGTATATATAGAATGTACATATAGAATAAATGCAATTAATAACTCAATAGCTATAAAGATATAGACATAAATAAATATATATATGAGATATAAAAACTTCATATTGATTTGATCTAGCCAGGCATAATTGTCCAAAAGCAAAAAAACTAATATACAATATATACATTTTTATTTAATATAGGCTGACTTATCAATAGATATATGTACATATATAAATATAATGATAATAAAAAATATATATAAATAGAGATAAAACATATACAGCAGAATATGGCATAGAATCTACCAATAGACCATAATTCATGGTATGAAAATGAATATGTACTAAATGCATGACGTAAATATCTTATTATCTACGGGCCTTTAATATGGAGCGTAAAGAAATATACGTGTTTAGGCCCGGTGGATAATGGGCTCTTAATCTAAATATCCACTCCAGTTCTTTTGTTCCAAGTAACTCAGATAGTCACCTTGTCTCTGTCCAGGTGATACAATCTGAAGTACTCTGAACTCAAAGCCATGGTCATTATAGCTAGAAATATGCTTAGCCAAGGCATTCAGCATATTCTTTTTCCTTATGTCGTAGATATGGTCATAGATACGTTGTTTGAAACTCCTTTTAGTCATGCCTACGTAGAATGCTGTGCATGTGTGGCATTTAGCCAGATAAACTAGCCCTGAGGTATTACAGTCTGCATAGAACCTAGGGCTGAAGGAGAAGTCTAACACTGGATGTATAAAGTCTTGTTCCTAGATATGTATCCACAATAGTTGCATCTTCTACAAGGATATGTTCCCCTTTCTCCTGACATGACCTCTGTCAATGAAAGATTAATCTTACTTGTGTCATGATCTATGCATAGGATTCTTTTTAAGTTTTTATTATTCCTATATATAAAACCAGGGCTGGAGCCTACTATATCTGATGTTCTATCATCCAATGTTAGAACTCCCCAATGTCTAGAGATAATTCTCCTAATTGTCGCACTGTCATTTGTATAGGTAGTAACAAACATGGTTCTATCACGGGTCATTGTCACTTTAGGGGCTGATTTATTAGCAGCCATGATACCAATAGGCATATGATGATCAGCATCGTGTGTCTCTCCCATTATTTCTATTTTAACCTGATTAATTAACTTAATATCATCCCTGTGTTTTATCTAATAAATATAATCGTTTTTATACTTTGGACTTCATCATTGTCTCCTGCCTCTGCGTTGGAACTGAACGTGTTTTTTCTACTATTTGCTTCCTGGTTTGTAACGGACAGTTCCTATTTGGAGTGGTGATCTTTGTTTTAAGACTTCTCCTATTTTTGGTCACCTATCCATACGCTATGGCTAATCAAGAGTTAGAATTGGATTATGTTCCGAACCCGAGGGCGAGTTCCATTCCCAGCAAGTGGAATAGTATAATGAATATCACTACTAACCCTTTATTGGGTTTGGATCTGAAAACCAACTTTCCAGTTACTGAAAATAATGATGTGAGTAATATTGAACAGTTTACCCATAAATTAAGACTGTTAGAGAACGACTTATATAAGCTACAGAGGCTAACATGGCAGCGTAAACATCTAGAGGCATGCCTGCATTTCAAACTAATACCCAGAGGAATGCGCGTCCTCTGTATGCCCTCTTATGGTGAGCAACATCCTAATTTACTCAAATTATGGCAGCAAATTAACCTCGAGACGAGTTACCAGTATATGCAGCTGATTATTGACTATTTCACTCCATTGGAGACGGAGCTGTCACAGAAAGTAGAGAAGTTGAACACTGAACTTTGTGATAATTTTAACCAGGATTCATGCATAAGAAGATTAGAAAATGTCTATATGCAGGTAGACTCTTACGCATGCAAACTCCAACAGGTTAAACAGAAAAAACTGCAGCGTGATTATCGAGATTTCTGTGAGGGCAATGTCTTTGTTTGGCCCAGAAGGACTGTGAATACTGCCCCGGTTTCTACCCCTGCAGCAGCCATGGTTGCCATGGATACCACCTTAACTGAGGCTGACTTGGTTAGCCCTCTACCTCAGGAAGCAGACATTGCGAGATCTCGTCGGACTTCAGGTTCCAGCTTTGCCACGCCTCCTGAACTTCCTCCTCACATTGAGACGGCTAACACTGTCTCTACACCACAACCGAACCAAGAAGCGGATCGCGTCACTACTAATACCAAGAAGGACTTAGGGGCCATAAGGAAGCATGGAACTCTTCCCTCCAGCTCTCGTGATTTTTTACCCTTACCTATCAAAAAGCCTCCATTTCCCAGAGACAGGTCAAACAGCTGGGACAGAAGGAAACGGAAGCACTCGGGCGAGGATTACCAACAGCAAAGAAGGCGAGCAAGATAGAAGAACATTTATTTTTTAATCTTTCGGACTTCCCACTCAACGTGAATGATGCCAAGGTCCTAGATAAAGGATTATCTTTTATTCCCTCCCAAGGTAGTTCTTTACATCAAATTCTAACTGACTTACGGCTGTTCGCTAGGAACGTAGCCATTAAGCTACTGTTTTTTAGAGATGCACATGCTGAGAATGTCAGTAATTGTATACCTGATTATCAAGCGTTCAAAAAGAAAAGTACTTTCTCCCCTATACTGCCGAGTCATGTGGAAAGCTTTGTTAAATTATGTGAGAGAGATTTATATGAATACTTCCTGAAGGACAATAGAAAATGTCTATATTACAATATGTCCAAAGATGAAAGCGTTTCACTTAGGGAACTTACACGTAATCAATCTGTGACTATTAAACCGGCAGACAAGGGAGGGGGTATAGTTCTACTGAACACTAAAGATTACGACACATATATGAGAAATATGCTTGATGATTGCTCTACTTATAAACACGTTGATCAGGAAGTTCTAAATAAGATAGTTAACAACATTAATGATACCTTGTACGACCTACTAATGGGTCGTCAGATCAACAAGGATCTTTATGACTACTTCTCTACTCCTTTTCCACATCTTCCTGTGATAAAGGGCTTGCCCAAGATGCATAAGGGGCTTCACCCGCCCCCGCTGAGACCCATTGTCTCAGGTGATGGATGGAGCACAGAAAACATTTCAGTTTTTCTTGAAAAAACATTGAAACCATTAGTCAATAATATTCCAACCATCCTGAAGGATACCTACCAGCTCTTGGATATACTAGATACTCTAGGGGCAATATTTAATAAAGATAGACACCTTTTGGTGACTATGGACGTCAGGAACTTGTTTACCTCTATTCCCAACGATGAGGGGGTTGAAGCCATTAGAATGATAATGCAGGCTTTTCCTCTGATAGATCGTAATACAGAAATTCTGGTATGTCAGTTATTAGAGCTGGTTTTGGATAATAATGTTTTTTGCTTTAAGCAGCGTATGTATTTGCAGGTAGCAGGGGTTGCCATGGGCACCCCCTGCGCCAATACATACGCCAACCTAGTGGTACATTACTGGGAGAGGGAATTCTTATTTACACATCCATCTTTTAAAAAATGTCTAGTATACCAACGTTTTGTGGACGATATTTTTATGATTTGGGATGGTAGTGAACGTGACCTTTGTACATTTGTAGAGTATCTAGAAACCACTACAGGCTATTTAAGATTTACTGTGGAAACCTCGTATGATAGTATCAATTTTTTGGATATCAGCCTTAGTATTAAGGGTGGTAGATTATCTTCCACCCTCTATCGGAAGGCCTGTTGGAAAAATACTATCCTACAGTTTGACAGCATGCATCCTCGGCATGTTTTCAAGGGGATAGTAAAGAGCCAGTTTCACAGGCTTAAAAGGCTCTGTAGAGACCCTATAGACTTAAAGCTCCAGGTGAAAGAGATGGAGTTAATTTTTGTGGAAAGAGGCTATGATATTAAGTTAATTAATCAGGTTAAAATAGAAATAATGGGAGAGACACACGATGCTGATCATCATATGCCTATTGGTATCATGGCTGCTAATAAATCAGCCCCTAAAGTGACAATGACCCGTGATAGAACCATGTTTGTTACTACCTATACAAATGACAGTGCGACAATTAGGAGAATTATCTCTAGACATTGGGGAGTTCTAACATTGGATGATAGAACATCAGATATAGTAGGCTCCAGCCCTGGTTTTATATATAGGAATAATAAAAACTTAAAAAGAATCCTATGCATAGATCATGACACAAGTAAGATTAATCTTTCATTGACAGAGGTCATGTCAGGAGAAAGGGGAACATATCCTTGTAGAAGATGCAACTATTGTGGATACATATCTAGGGAACAAGACTTTATACATCCAGTGTTAGACTTCTCCTTCAGCCCTAGGTTCTATGCAGACTGTAATACCTCAGGGCTAGTTTATCTGGCTAAATGCCACACATGCACAGCATTCTACGTAGGCATGACTAAAAGGAGTTTCAAACAACGTATCTATGACCATATCTACGACATAAGGAAAAAGAATATGCTGAATGCCTTGGCTAAGCATATTTCTAGCTATAATGACCATGGCTTTGAGTTCAGAGTACTTCAGATTGTATCACCTGGACAGAGACAAGGTGACTATCTGAGTTACTTGGAACAAAAAGAACTGGAGTGGATATTTAGATTAAGAGCCCATTATCCACCGGGCCTAAACACGTATATTTCTTTACGCTCCATATTAAAGGCCCGTAGATAATAAGATATTTACGTCATGCATTTAGTACATATTCATTTTCATACCATGAATTATGGTCTATTGGTAGATTCTATGCCATATTCTGCTGTATATGTTTTATCTCTATTTATATATATTTTTTATTATCATTATATTTATATATGTACATATATCTATTGATAAGTCAGCCTATATTAAATAAAAATGTATATATTGTATATTAGTTTTTTTGCTTTTGGACAATTATGCCTGGCTAGATCAAATCAATATGAAGTTTTTATATCTCATATATATATTTATTTATGTCTATATCTTTATAGCTATTGAGTTATTAATTGCATTTATTCTATATGTACATTCTATATATACATATTCTCATTTGAATATATATATTTTATCTGAATATATTTCTATCTGAATGTTTTTACCTGAATATATATACATATATACACAACCGCACTAGATAATCTGACTTGAAAGTTTGAAGTGGCTACAATATTGTGTCTTGGTTCACAGAGGGTTAACCTTCTGTGAATAATTTCTCCTTAGTTGTTCATTGGAGGGTTTGAATTAATTGGACTATCTAGGATAATCAAATATGTATAAATATAGCTGTTACTCTTTGTGTGGTGATCTGAAGAAGCGTATTGTTACGCGAAAGCGCTCATCCCTGTGTTTTATCTAATAAATATAATCGTTTTTATACTTTGGACTTCATCATTGTCTCCTGCCTCTGCGTTGGAACTGAACGTGTTTTTTCTACTATGAATACATAGGTGTCTGCCCGCAATACCGAACACAGCTGCAGTCACCCTTGTCCCCCAAGACATCACGGTGAGCAAGAATATCCACCTGACAGTACATGGGGACAGAAAACATCACTGTGTCTAACAGTACACGTCTGAATATCCCTGCTAACAGCAGTACCATGCAGCTGAAGGAGCATAGACACAATCACCTACAGTACACACTATCCCCTGCACAGTTTGTTCCCATATTGCCAAATGATCGATGAATACCCTGCAGAAGCAGTATGCTACCTGTAGGTGTAAAACACAAAGGTCTGCACTGCACAGCAAACTACCTGGACTCAATCTACACATTCAATTCAGACGGGCATACACGGCATGCTCACACACTTAGAGAACTGAAGGCAATGTCAGTCAGCAACATACTGAAAGGACATACTGGACATGCTCACACACTTAAACAAGTGAAGGCCATGTCTGCAAACACCAGTGGACCAGACATATCTGGCAATCGCAGATGTTAGTGCAGATACTCCTCAGTATGCACCCCTCATGTTTTGCACACACAGTGGATAGGAATACAGACATATATCTAAGGACAACACACTATAATAAGCCAAAGGTAGACATACATAGATGTGTGGAAGAGGGTGACTGTGACAAGGAGCCATCCAGGCCTGTCCCATCCAGCACACAGCCAAATAGCCACAACCACATGAGGTTCAGATGTCACTCACTGTAGATACCAGCCACCGGTATCTGTCAGCATTACAGACTATGTGGTGCAAGTGCTAGCTGTGCAACATGCCTGTCCAAGGAAGTAGTCATCTAGCAGCTGTATACATGTACCTGTGAAATATGACCCTGTGTATGCCCGCATGTGGTGTGTCAACTTCTAGATGAATGACTTATTTCCTATGCACACACACTGCCCTCCTCATAGCCTTACTATGAAAAGCCTGCTGAGGACATCTACTGTGAAATACACCTTTGGGAGAATTGTAGCCCGGTAATCTCCATGGCGCGTCCTATAACTGCGTACTGCTGTAGTGTAATAAACTAGTTAGGTAGGAGTTCCAATCCCAGAGATGGGAACTGTGTGTCTCTGTCTGTGTAGAGAGCAATGTTTTTTAGGGTAGTCACACTCCCTACAATTCAAATGGTCTACTTTGGTAAGGCTGCTGATGTCATCCACCTAGAAATATACCTCTGGGAGTGGTGTAGCCCAGTATTCTCCATAGCACATCCCACAATTGTGTACTGCTGTGGTGTGATAAAACAGTTAGGTAGGAGTACTAATCCCAGACCTGGCAAGTATGTGTGTTTGTCCCTGTCTGTGTATAGAGCAATTCCTTTTAGGCTACTCACACTCCCTACAATTCAAATTCCCTACATTGGCAAGGCTGCTGATGTCATCCACCTAGAAATACATCTCTGGGAAGGTTGTAGCCCAATAATCTCTGTAGTGCATTCCATAACTGCATACAGCTGTAGTGTGATAAAATAGTTTGGAGTTCTAATCCCAGACTTGGCAATTGTGTGTGTGTGTGTGTGTGTGTGTGTGTGTGTGTGTGTGTGTGTGTGTGTGTGTGTGTGTGTGTGTGTGTGTGTGTGTGTGTGTGTGTGTGTGTGTGTGTGTGTGTGTAGAAAGCAATGCATTTTAGGCTAATCACACTCAGTACAATTCAAATGCCCTACTTTGGCAATCCTGTTGATGTCATTCACTGTGATATGCATCTTTGGGGAAGGGGCACTTTTGCATTCCCTGTGGTGTGTCCTGTAACAGCATCATGCTGTAGTGTGATATAGAAATCTGGTAGGGGTTCTCTTCCCACACATGGCAGTTGTGGATGTTTTGTGTGTGTTTCTATGTCTGTGTAGGGAGCAATGCATTTTAGGCTTGTCACACTCAGTACAATTCAAATGCCCTATTTTGGCAATCCTGCTGATGTCATTCACTGTGATATATATTTTTCGGGAAGGAGCACTCCGGTAATCCCCGTGGTGTGTCCTATAACAGCATCATGTTGTAGTGTGATACAGAACTCTGGTAGGGTTTCTATTCCCACACATGGCAGTTGTCGATGTTTCCTGTGTGTCTCTATGTCTGTGAAGGGAACAATGCATTTTAGGCAAGTCACACTCAGTACAATTCAAATGCCCTACTTTGGCAATCCTGCTGATGTCATTCACTGTGAAATACACCTTTGGGGAAGGAGTACTCTAGTAATCTCCATGGCACATCCTATAACAGCATAGTGCTGTAGTGTAATATACTAGATAGGTAGGAGCTCTAATCCCACACCAGGTAGGTGTGTGTGTCTGTGTTTGTCATACATATCCTCTGTGGAGGTGGTTGTGTATGTGTAACAACTGGACTCAATGTGGAGCGTGTTTTGCAAACTTCTTATATGGTGGGACAAGTATATATCACAATGTCCACTGTACAGGGATAACAGATGTGAAATAGCCGAGAGGATGGGATGCAAATCCATACCCCTAAATGTAACATCAATGACAGCTGAACAATGTTAGCAACCCTTGTATTACCCATGGAACACTCTCAACCTATGTCTCATACACACACACAGTTGCCTAGGCAACAGCCGCTATGTTGGTGGTACCCTGCATATTGCCCACTAACAGTAACCATGGTGTGATTGCAGTGGGCTACAAAAGGCATGGGACCCTGTCCATCAGTCCAATAGGCATGTACATGCTGACAGTGCACCTCCCCGATGTTCCCCACTGGACACCTACAACACCTGTGGTGCCATCAAATGTGACCCACAAAGGACATGTCATGCCTGAAACACAAGCCCTGTATGGACAGATGGCACTGACACCAAGGAATACCAGTATCATGCTATCAATGTAGGTGCAGGGTCAAATTGCTGTCCATTAACAGTTCCCGCCACATGAGGCCAGGACTGGCACATCTGATGATAACAATCTGTGTACACAACATGGGCCAGATACCCCAGGTACAGTTCCACATGTCACTGTACCTGCATGTGGGAGGTGTGCACATCCCAGACACTGTTCATATCATGGACTAAGGAACACATACATGTCAAGCAATGCACAGCATAGGCCACATGCAATAGTCACCCAGGTAACTGGATGGTGAATACAATACCCACTTGTGTGGGCAACACCAGACACTACACCCCTGAGACACAATGCAGACCATTGTCATGTAGCCTGATGTCAAGGTATACCCATCACCTAGCCTTGTATAGCCATCTGGCACTGTCTACCACAACACACCCATGAAGCAGTGCACCCAAGAATGTCAGTACTGCCACCTGTATCTGTGTGTGTGGTGTATGAGGCGTATGACCACATTCACAATCACTGCAACCCCCACTGGCATACTGAAGCATGCTGTCTGATGTCAGACACCTCCACATACCCTTTGCACATATAACCTCCATATGACCTCTGTGGTGCATGTGATACCTGCACAGTACTGTGTTGTGGCAATCCCACTAGTGATGACTTGTGTTCCTGGCCCTGCTAAGTGTGTCAGTGTGTGTACATCCCTGTGAGAGTGTGGCTGTGCTGACGCTGACACCTGTTCATGTGGACAGGCACGTGTACTACACCTACCACATAGCTACCATATCCCTGATGCAGATGGCACTCACCATCACATATACATTCTGAGGGCTCCCCAACATTTAACCTATGTGGTGCATCCAATAACTGCAAGGACATATGGTACCACTACATAGTCATTGGGAGTTTGATACCCTGTACTGGTAGTTGTGTGACACACACATGCTTAAGTTTTACTCTCCCACCCCTCCCTGGCTTTTCTGTGCCTCTGTCTGCCTCTCTTACTCCCTCTCTGGTGGATGTGGAGACTTACACCTGCATTACTTAGGCAGCAGCATGTGTATTTTAAGTGATGCTCAGGATCAGCTGATTGCATGTGGAACAGCTGGGGTAACATTCCCATAGTCAATTGCATGGAAACACACACCAATATCTAGGAACATCAGCTTGGTGTTGGGCCTTTCATTCATTGTGATTAGGAACTCGGTATGTTGTTTGGAAAGCAGCATCTCAGATGGATTGGGGATTTACCTCTAACAACATACACTGTGGAAACAGGCCAACACACAGGGGGGGGGGTGCCTAACCTGACTACAGACTGTAAGTGCTGCTATACTGTATTTGGAGTAATGCTGGTTTAACAGGGTGTGTGCTGATATGGCTGCCCTACATGTTTTCATACCTGCCATGTCAGTGCTATGTTTATGAGGGAACGCCCATTGGTAGGGTCATCTGCAGACTGGGCAGTATGTGGTGCCTTCTATTTCAGGTGTTACCCACAGAGCACCTATCTGTGAACTGTAGAAGGTAGTGTGAGGATTGCAGTCTGTAGATGGTGACAGCCGTGAGAGTTACTGACTTCATATCCCTCATCGGACATATGTTGCAACAAATCCTGTTACAACAGTAAATGTATGAGGTTATCACAGCAACATGTCAATATTGTCCCTGTGTATGTACCTCCAGCTACAACCATGTCAACCTTTGTACATATGTCATGCAGTAAGCGGTGCATATGTGCTGCACACCATAAATAGTGACATCATATTTGATAACAAGCCAGTGAGATATCAGACTGCTACACGTTATGTATAGTAGGGGTTATATTTGATTACCTAACCTGGACAATATGTGGTTGTGTGTATAGTACTGAGGTCTGTGTATGTATGGTGATTGTCGGCAGTGTGTGCATTGTTAATATGTCCCTTGGCCTGTATAGAGACTGTGGGAAATGTCATTGTTCTTGGTCCTGTTCTTTCTGATGTTACATGCTGCTCCACTGTGTCATACCCTATCGGCTGATATGTTTGTAGGGCATACACGCACATGTCCCATACCACAGACAGGCATTGGAGCACACTGTGTAGCGACCCAGTATATGTAGGGTTAGTGTGTGAGTGGCACATATGAGGTTGGTGTTGAACAGATAGTGCATATACTGTAATAATACACTAGCATACCATATGTGGCTGTGGCTGTGTTCACATTGGCTGTGGTTATGCACTTTCACACAGGTATATGTTACTCTGTGCTGTGGCATTCCTATAGAGCCTGCTATATATGCAGGTACATGTGTATTCCCTGATAGAAAATGTCAGCCAGTGTTGAGCCAGTCTGCCTGTAGACTGCACAGTGCTTTGTTACATGCCTAGCAGCTTAGTGTACTTACCCAGTGAGATGTAATGTCCAGTTACTTGCCAGATGTGCTGCTGATGGGCCACCATAACAGTCATGTATGTCAGACAGAGCAGTGGGATGCTGTACAGATGTACGTCAATATCTAGTGGGTAGTATGGGGCCATGGCACCTCTGTACCAGTGGTTATTATGTGGCAGGACAGGCAGGAATGTATAGCTCTGGACCGACCAGAGTGTGCCAGACTGTCGACATATATTGGCCATTATCTCTGCTGTAGTCCACAGGAGCATTACGTGCTAGATGTGGTACTGTACTATGATGTTCTTAGGATGTCTGTCAGTAGCCAATGGTACACATATTAAAAGCAGATGTGACTTCTCACACACACCATGTATGTAAAGACACTCCATATTACAGTAGCAGTAGTCTACAAATATACCTGCTATACATACCTGACATCCCCTTGCACTATGAAGTTGGGACTATAGGAGATGAGGTAGGGCTACACTCCATGTTTAGGACAGATAGTGAAGATTTATGTACATATAATTATCCAGATATCCATATAGACATACACATATACATATTGATGTATATAGATGGATATGTATATGTACATAGCTATAGAAATAATCACCCAGATATATACATACATAGAGCAATGTATGTCTACACATATACAGATAGAGATACATATGCAGATATACATATGGATATCTACATATATATTGACAGTAGTAGGTATATCAGAAGAGATATGTATGCACATATAGTTATTGATATCTACATATATACCAACATAAATAGGCATATCTGTACACATAGGATGTGCATACATATATAGCTGTATATACATATATCTATATATACTTATATGTATAGCTATATATATATATATATATATATATATATATATATATATATATATATATATATATATATACACATATCTATATATACATATATGTATATGGGAGTGCTACAGAATCCTGAAAGCCCAAAGTCCTGAAGACCATCAGGGGTGAGCTGCCTTAAGGTGTATGGATGTACATTACCGTACAGTCCACCTTGGTTAAATGCAGGCCTACTACCACCTGCCATACAGACAGTTCTGTTTGTCAGTGTGCTTGTGATGGTGTCAGTTGTGCCTTGTTATGTAACAGTTACACCCCATTGTGTCATCTGAGGTCTTTACCCACTATGAATTGTCTACAGAGTGTAGATAGAGGCTGCTGAACTATAAATCTGCAATACTTACTGTTGATTGTTTGGTATCCTGTGGCCCAGTTTGTCTTTACTATTGTACAACTTGATGGCCTTGGCCTGGTTAGCAACATTTGTTAACTTTTCCAGACTACTGTATTAGTATAACTGTTTCACAGTTGCATTACTCAATTTATATGTATGTCTGTGTCTAAACAGCTATACCACATGGCATATACAACTTTAATAGTACACAAATAAAGCTTTTCCATTTATGCAAACATGTGTGTGGTGTTATATCCTTTGATTTCTCTGTGGGTATATGTTCCAGGCAATGATTGTCATTTGTATGGGTGGCTCATACAGTCTCCAGCGTAAGGTGGTAACTGTAGGACTAGTGGCTGCTCCATATTGTGTGCATCAACTACATATGCATCTTACTATACATATCTCTGTGTGTGTATGTGTAGTTACACACACACACATATATATATATGTGTATATATATATATATATATATATATATATATATATATATATATATATATATGTATATATATATATATATATATATATATATATATATATATATATATGTCTGTATCTGCATGTATGTGTCTGTGTATATCTATCCTAGGGATGTCCATGTCATGTCAGGTCCTGGTTATGGGATCTGCAGCACTTGGTAGTGTATTGCAGGGTGGACGTGTTTGGCTGTGGGGGGTATACCTATTCGTACAAGACGTATATTGTTTGGGGCCTCTCAACTCCTTTAACGGTGCATGTGGACATTTATGTTTTATTATTTTCCCACTATCTACAGATGTATGTGCGTATATGCCTATATAGATATATAATCTGCTTACATAAATATAACTATGTCCGTATATACCTATATATATGTATATATATATATATATATATATATATATATATATATATATATATATATATCTATATCTGCTTACATATATATAACTTACTGTATATATTTAGACATATAGATGTAGACATATATATCTATAGATGTAGGCATTTGTATATATATATATATATATATATATATATGTGTGTGTGTGTGTGTATATATATATATATATATATATATATATATATATACATATATATATATATTATATATATATATATATATATATATATATATAGTTCTATATCTACATATACAGATATGTTTTATCTATTTAGATATTAATATATATGCACACACACATACATCTACATGTTGAAATACATTTCCTGTACAGTTGAATGACTGGGATGGATTATATGTTTGTGAAAACATTAGGGTTATGTATATCTGATATGGCTTAGTGGTAAATTACTTTGGCTATGGTGTGCAGGGTCCTGGGATCATAGGTTCATAGGTTCATAGGTAGATACTAGGCTATCTGCCCTAGGGCATTTGTAAGCCTAGCCAGAGTGTATTTGGCTTCCACCTCCCTATTAGATTAGCCTACTCTGCCTCTGTAAAGTAGGTCACAGAAGGTACCCTTTTAAGATTAGTTTACTGTGCCCCTGTCTAGCAGGGACACAGAAGAGATCCCAGGGGTGAATTTGCGATTTCCCATCCACGCGTCCAGATTTTGCTTGAAGAGGGTCAGCGAGGGGCTATGTCTAGCATGAATTGGGATTCTATTCCAGAGTGAAGGGAGCCTCTGGGAAATGAATCTGTCCCTCCAGCATGTCCTATTTATTTTTGTGCTGAGGTTTAGGTCCCTGGAGCGTGTAGCTCTAAGGGACTTGGAATTTTTGAGGTGGAGCATGTCCATTAATTCTGGGTTTGACATGGCTTTGTACTTCAAGCATAGATCACCTATGAGTAGGCGGTAAGCAACTGAGTAGAGCTGGAGTTTCTTTAGTCGAGCTGCATAGGACATCTGTTTGTAGCCCATGATCCTCTTGGTGAGGTACTTTTGGGCTCTCCCCAGTTGCTGCAGGTGTCGGGTAAGGTACATCCCAAAAGGGGCATTGTATTCAATTATGGGCCTGATGAGTGATGAGTAGAGGGGCACAATGACCTATCTTGATCTAGATGCGAACCCTTTCGTGATAAGGTGGGCTATATAGAAGGTTTTTCTAACCACTTTGGCAACGTGATTATCAAAGGAGAGATTATTATTTACGTTGGCCCCCAAATCTCTAATTACTTCTTCCATACTTAATGGATTACCACCTATGTGGTAATTTGTGGGCACCTTGTTTTTCCCAAAGGGGATGACTATGCACTTTTTAGCAT
The DNA here is from genome assembly GCF_019279795.1 of Protopterus annectens. Taxonomy (NCBI): domain Eukaryota; kingdom Metazoa; phylum Chordata; order Ceratodontiformes; family Protopteridae; genus Protopterus; species Protopterus annectens. Next base: position 251,860,132 of record NC_056744.1, on the reverse strand, counting down.
TTAGCTTGAGGCCGTGGCTCTGGCACCAAGCATCGGTCTCTGTGAGACCCTTTTGGAAGATGCTTGTGTCAGCTGGAGATTCGATTATGGCCCCCAGTTTGCAGTCATTTGCTAACTTTGTCAGCCATAATCCCCCCGTGTTAGCCTGAACCTCAGAGAAGTATATACCAAACAAGAGAGGTCCCAGAACTGAGCCCTGTGGGATGCCACTTGCAACTGGTTTGGATTCGGACATGGCACCTACGATTCTGACCATGTGGGTTCTATCTCTGAGCCAGTTTGCAACCCATCTTGTGATATAGGGGTTGATATTTAAGCTGGTAAGCTTATTTATGATGCCCCAGTGGGGTATTGTGTCGAAGGCTTTTGCGAGGTCCAGGTAGGCTGTGTGGACTACCTTGCCCTCATCTATGGCTTTGGTAACTGTTTCAAAGAAATCAACTAGGTTTAAGAGGCAAGATCTGCCCTTAACAAAGCCGAATTGGGTAGGGTCCAGTGTCTGTAGGCTCCCAATGTCTTTGTTTATGAGTTTCATGATAATACACTCCATAGCTTTACAGACCAGACTAGTCAGGCTTATGGGGCGATAGTTTCTGGGGTCCGTTGTGGCACCACCTTTGTGGAGTGGGACCACTGTAGCTGTACGCCATTCTTTGGGTATATATCCTGTAGTAAGGCTAAGTTTGAACAGTGACTTAATGTGAGGGTTCAGTTCTTCTTGGAGCTCATGTAAGACACAGCCTGGGACACCGTCCGGTCCCATAGATGCTGTGTTTTTTGCTTTGGAGAGGGCAACTTTCACCTGTACATCTGTGATGTCAGGGAAGTTACATTCAGTTGGGATAGGCATTTTCTCCTTTGGGGGGGAAGGGGGGGAGAAGTTTGCGCTGAATCTGTCTGCCAGGATGTTGGCTATGTCTGTAGGTTCGGTATATTTTGTACCATTATGCAACAATTCACAGCATATCTGGGAGTTTCCGCCCATGTTCCTGACATAACTAAAGAAGGCCTTGTGATTATCTTTAGTGTCTAGGGCAATTTTTCTTTCGAAACTGGCCTTTGATGATTTTATGAGGGATTGAAGTTTCTTGCTAATACTGATAAGAGATGCCTTCCCTTTTTGGGATTTTGCTCTAATTTGTAGTAGCTTCCTCCTTCTGTTGTATAGCTTATTTATGGCCAGGGTCCACCAGACCGGTCTCCTGTTTTTGGAGGAGTGAGTCTTGGTTTTATTTGGGATAGCACAATCCATGCATTCCTGCAGGTGCTCATAGAATGCATTTGTAAAGGATTCTGCGGATTGGGCTGTATTATCCTCTGGCTCAGGGGTTTTGAAGGATTCCACCTCAGTCTTGAGAAGTGCAAAGTTGGCTTTTGAGAAATTCTTTACAGTGATTTTCTTGGCTCAGGGTGGGGACGGGATATGGATGTCCAGGGAAATTTGTTTATGGTCTGATCTTACCAATGAGGGGGTTTACCTCTTGTGTGGAACATAGAGTCCCCATGTTGGTGATGACCAGGTCCAATATGTTGTTCCCTCTTGTGGGAGTGGTGACCAGTTGTTCCATTGCTTTAGAGTTTATAAATTCAAGGAACCATTGGGCGAGGGTGTTTGGGCTTGAGAAGTTTTCCCAGTCAATGTTTGGGTAGTTGAAGTCACCCAGTAACACAGTGTTTGGAGAGACCTTCATATTCTCCAGTGTTCTCAGGAATGCCAAGTGGGGTTCCTGTAATAGAGAGGGTGTTCTGTAGCAGGCTGCAAACTGAAAGGCAGTTTTTCCCGCTGTTAATTGCACATGGATGGTTTCCAGTGCTTTGTGTAGTGCCACTAACCTGGAGGTGTAGGTATCTTTGATGAATATAGATACTCCCCCTGCTTTTGTGCTTCGGTCCGAGTTTTGGGGCTGAAATGCATGGTATGAGTTATAACCTGGTAGTGCTGCGGTGCTCTCAGAAGCCTTGAACCAGGTTTCTGTTACTGCACAGACATCGATTTTCTCCAAACTGAGGAGAGCCTCGAGTGCGTGCATCTTGAGATTTAGACTTCTGGCACTGAGTAGCATTACCTTTATTTTTTTCATCCTTGGGTTGTCTATGGAGGTGGGTTTGTCCTTTGAGCCTTGCCTAAAAAAGTCACTATTTGGGTGGCAAGAGCCTTGACCAGTATACAAAAGCCTAAGGGTGACAGGTGCAAGCTGTCCCTAGCGAAGCAACGTGGCTTGTCGAGCATGTCATCCCAGGCTGACAGACACTGGATCCCCTTTGAATGACACCAATACTTTAGCCAATTGGTGAAACTGATCATTTTGTCTTCATACTGTGGCATCATTCTTGGCCTTGCAAAGGCTGTTTTTTTTCCTCTGGGCAGAACAAGGGTCATTGGATACAGAGTGATTAAGGTACTTTTGAGCTGTTGTAAGTGGGTTTGTGCCGGTTTGTGCAGAAGTAAGCACTGCTAACTTCCGGTTACAGTTTCTTATACTCACTTAGCTTTTAAATTGCTTAACCAGTGTAGGCATTGCTTACCCCCGTGCAAGCAGGCTGAAACCCGCTTACTGCTACTTAAAAGTGCTTACTCCCACTTACCCCTGTGCTAAATTATTTCAAAGAAAAGAAAAAAGGGTTGATAGGAAAGTGATGAAAAAGGGGCACAAAGAAGGAAAGACAGCAGGGGAAATAGCCAGAGATGTGCAGGAAGAGTGTGGGGAAGTCCATAGCTGCCCATTTCTTCTACAGCAACAGCTGTGCATATACACTGAATTTGGAGGTAGATTTGGACACTCAAACCCCTGGGAGGGGGTGATGACAACAATAATAAGTTGTGATGCCAATTAGACCAGATTACATGTGTCCAGTGGACGCGTGTGCAAAATGGACAGCTATGTATGGGGGAGATTTTTGGGGGGGAACAGATTGCCCTTTTTTTTCAGGTGAGAGTGGGATGTTGGGAAGGGGTAGCAGGTATATTTGGGGAGGTAGGTTGAGTAGGTTAGTAGACAAGATAAACAAGACACATACAGGGGTGGTATATGACACATGTGGGGGGTAAACACCTTGATGGGAAGGTGTATTTGGAAATTGGACTTGAGACCCCTAGTGGAAATCACCACTGCACCTTCACAGCACTGATGGTGACTGTGCTGGGGGATGAGTCACAGAGCCAAACTGATGCTCTAGTTGTGACACATGGCCCTCGAGCTGGTGTAGAAGATCACCAAGCTGCTGGTTTAGCTCTCTATGCACCATTACCCCGACCCAGCAATGGTTGATAGCTTCCTGTCCACGTACACTCCCAGGGGTGGGCGAGCCCCATCCCCTGAGGTAGTTCCACCCGAAGGTGGTGCAGGACCAAAAGTGAGGGAGGTACTGGGTTGGGCCCCAGACATGCTAGTGCCTGGTGCTACGGCCAGCTGAGGTGGGATAGGTGGGTCCGCTGGGACCGGCCTTCCCAAATGTGCTATAGTGTTTAGATTTCATCATCATGTGTGGGTTAGTAATAGTCAACAAATTTCAGGGTTAGGTATAACAGCATGCATAGATATTCCCATTAACCCAGACACCAGATACAGAACAGCTGCATAGCATACAGAACACATGCATATATGGGACCACAGTGGTAATAAGAACAACATGCAAGTACACTGATGGCACCATGCCACTAATGTTAGAATAATTCATTATAGCACATGCATGGGAATAATTAAAATATTTATCAAGCAATTGGACATTATCAGAAGATAGGTGTCATTACATACCAGTTGGAGTGGGCATGTTGATTATTGTTGGAGATATGGTGGGGGGAGAGAAAGATGTCAATTAACAACTAGTATATTCCTGTAGTCCACATTACCTTCCTTGTCAGTGCTGTTATCTGTACCTTACAAGTCTTACTACACTACCCTATAGCCTTAGTTTGGACAGTGATATGGCTGTTGTCATTGTTATACATGAACTGGTTTTACCTGCAGTATACACCTCTTACCTGGTATACCTGTGGAGGGAATGTTTGTTAACACTAACTGTTTTTACACATACTCCCAGATTCCGGGCTGATGTTGTGCACATAGCTATCCAACTCTGTCTGCACAGACTCTGGCCATGTGTTGACCACATGTAGGTGTGCCGGGACATATCTAGAATATTGCCCTTTTCAACCTTTAGTGACCTGACACACACATATACATGCTTTCCTACACAGTTATATTATGTAGCACAGTGTGGTTGCCAGTGATCAGTGGCATATTATTATTCAGGGAAACTGCAACACTCACAATTTCCTACAATACCAGAGTAAACAGCACCAGTACAGGTTATAATGGTCTTTATTTCTCAGCACAGTGTTCATATCCGACGTATCTGTGGGAGCAATGTTTATTAGCACTACCTGACTGTTGCCACACAAACTTCCAGATTACACATTAGTATTCTGCAAAAACATCTCACTCTGTTACTGTACACTATCTGGTCACAGCTTCACAATATTGGGTGTAGCTATGACATACTTGGCTTATTACTCTCCTAACAGTTTCAGGGGTTGCTACAGGTTTGTTCTCATAGATGTTTGACAATCACTTGTATTCTCTGTTTGCTGGCTAAACATCTGGGATCATCCCACAGACTTACCAGGGGGACAGGCAGCAGATATAGGCCTATATACTGGACATTCTGGCCTCATCTGTACAGTTTTGGGGTATGATTCTGTATGCAGCCTACTTCCACTCCCAGGATTCAGACCATGACTGTGTCTGCTACAACTTAAACACTCCATCACAGTTGTGTCTGCTATATAGATATTGCTGTATATCTCCTATCTGCTTTCTGTCTTATTAATCCCTTGTGCTTTTACATTCTGACCTTGTATAACAACACTCTTATACAGATTTCCTAGACAGTTATATTTCGTAGGACAGTGTGGGCAACAGTGATGTGTAATACCTCATTATTCAGAGCAACTGCATCAGTCGCACTTTCATACAATACCACTGTGAACACTACCAGTACTGGGTATCATTCTTGTATTTCTGGGAACTGTGTTGGTATCTGACAGACCTGTGGGAGGAATGTTTATTAGCACTACCTGAATGTTCCCACACACAGTACCAGATTCCACATTACTATTATGGACATACATCTCACTCTGTTACTGTAGACACTTTGACCACAGCTTGACAAGTTGGGGTGTAAATGGGACATACGTGGCTTCTTAGTCTCATAAGGTATTGGGGAGTTGCTAGTGTGCCAGCTTTGTTCTCATAGATGTGTGTCAATCAGTTGTATTTCATGTTTGCTGCCTATACATCTGGGATCATCCCACTGATTTCCCAGGGGGACACGTTGATAGGCAACAGATACGGGCCACTTAACTGGATGTTCTGGGCACATCTGTACAGTTGTGGGGTCTCGTTCTATATGCAGAGTACTACCACTGGCAGGATTCAAACCATGGCTATGTGTGCTAAAAAGCAACAGTTCACATCTCAGTTGCATGTGCTATTCGGGTTTTGTTGTCTGCATTTTCCCTGTTTTCTATGTGTCTCTCAGTTGTTCTAAATGGCCTCTGGGGATTACACTTGTCATGTACAGGCATTCCTACACATTCAATTTATGGTGCATGGTGTGGGTAACAGTGCTTAATACAACAATACTATTACATGATTGCGAATCTACATTACCATATGATACCAGAGTATACACATGCAGTCCAGCAGTTAGACCTTTATTGTCAGGCCATTACACTTTTATTTACATGCAAACAATATGAGACTCTTCCTGCCATATTCTCTAATGTATGTAGTACTTGCCTTGCACAATACGGGTTTTATACAGGCAATAAATTTACTACTACTTTTAGTTTTATTTCCCATGACAGTAAATGCATGAATATTACTGACCTGCCTCGTGTCGCAACTTCACCAGATGAGCAACGTGGGCTTCCTGGTTCATGGCCCGCTCCATTGTAGCTGTGGGGGACATAAGGGGAATATTTAGTCATACCTATCCATGATATACATGAGCTGGCAATTATTACACACATAGTGGGGTGATATTACATACAACTGGAACATCCCCTGCCACTCTAACCTCTTGGATGCACTGCACCAAGAGCCCCCCCCTTATGTCACTTCAGGTCAGCATAGTGATGCCTGACCTGTTCACCAGTTCAGGATATGCCAGTGGCACTGGTGAGGTCACGGGCGAAATGGTCCCAGGCCTCAGCCTTTTATTGTGAGCCTTGGTACTGGCCCTGCAGCAGTCTCTGATTGTGGTCTTTGACAAGGAGTCCTGCCATGCCTCTGGACTCCTGGATGCACCAGCGCTGTGCCTGAAAGTGCACACCTTCTCCCATTTCTGACATGGTGCCTGCAAGGGGAAGCTACAACCAGTTATGAGATATAGTCCCACCTCTTGGGTTTAAGTAGGGACGATTTCTCGCACATTTCCATGATTGGCCAGTTTTGAAAAGGCTAGGCTATGGGCAAATCTGCTTACCTAGGGTTGGCATGGTTTAAAGGGGTATAACACTGGGCACAGTGAGTTAGCTGGCCTACACATTGCTTACACCTCCTATGCTGGCCTGTGCAATATTTAGCATTGCTTACATTAGACTTTGCATTATAATTCCTTTTTGGCATTGATTTATTAATCATTACACCTTTTATGTATGCCTGGTATCCATGATTAATGTGTACATGCACTGTATGGGGTCCTTGTGTTTTACTGGGGACTTCAACTCTCTATTACAATTACACCTGACTTCTGGGCTTACTGCTGTACTCCAGTTCACATATTTATGTTATGTAGTGGGTTAAGGCACATATGTCTGTATACTGATTCCTTTCACAGGATCAGTTTGGTTTTACTATGGTGGGGACTTGTCTGTTGATACCTCATTTTTCTGTACTTCTGTGATGGCTTGGTGGTTAACTACTGTGACTATGGTGTATAGGGTCCTGGGTTTGGGACCTACATGGCTGTTTATTTTGTTGATGGGCAGAACAAGGGCCATTGGATACAGAGTGATTAGGGTACTTTTGAGCATTTGTAAGTGGGTTTGCATGGGTTTACGTGATGGTAAGCACTGCTAACCACCAGTTACATCTGCTTATTGCTTAATTTGTGTGCGCATTGCTTACCCCTGCACAAAAGGGCTTAAGCTTGCTTACTAGTGCTTAAATATGCTTACTACTGCTTATTGGTGCTTAAACCTGCTTAATAGTTCTTTATTCACTATGATACTAACATCTCACATGTGCATTTGCTGCAGTACTCCAGTTCATAAATATATATTATTTAGTGGGTTATGCAACATAAATATTAGTCATAATGTGCTTTGCCATGGAAAATGGAATGTGTTGCAGTGGGACTCAAACCGGGATTGCCTGCTCATAAGGCGAATGGTCTGCCCACTACACTATTGCTATGCTGCTTCATTTGCATATATCTTCCTTGTCATCCTCTTCAACCATTTAAGCTGCATTATCTGTAGCTAAGCAGTGGGCACACCCACGCACCTACGGTTAGCTTTAATTGGATTTTAAAAAACATAAAGGGTTTGTTCATTTTATTTCTGTATACTTTTGCTGTTGTACACAAGGGGGACTATTGGTGGGGATATGCGAAAACCAATGAGCAGTCTCGCTCATTTCTTACCCCTTTCTGCTGTTCTTCATTGCGGGGGCAGGTATATTCTGAGAGCTCTGCTCTTAGACATGCCCCTTCACTCTTACATGCTCCATGTAAGATTAGGAGCTCAGGCAGCATGACTCATTACTATGCATGGCGCACTGCCATCCTGCTTCTAAAACGCCGCCTCCATGCAAGACTCTGCTAGTCCTGCACAGAGGAATTGTAAATCCTGGGGTATGTTTACATCTGCTATAGAAATTCTAATTAGTTCACACCTCATTTCCATCTTCACTGTACTCAAAGGTCGGAATCTACACCACAACAAGGTAACTGTGTAGCTAGGGAACTTAAAAGTGAGAGGGCTTGTATATTTGTAGAACACACATGATTAATATTCCTTTTGATTTATCTGCAAAGAAGGCTTCTGATGTTGCTAAGGTATGATTGTATTTTTCAGATACATGCTAGATTTGTTCACATGTTACAAAGAAAACTGTTACTCTTGGTCCAGGCATTTTTGCCATGCATTGACTTTCACAGATAGACAGCCTTATTAACTGCCATTACAAGTGTTATTGTTAAAACTGGTTATCTTACAGTCTTCTTTCTTATTCCATGGCAATGTAAAGTACTACATATATTGTCAATGACACAGGGGTGTTATGATTTTAGGATAGCTCACAGGCAACACCAGGGGAGTACTGGCACAGTGAGAGGTGACTAGAAATCATATACAATTGACTTTTGTGTTGTACATGTGTACATATTTTGTGAGAATTGTTTGGAAAACATTTATAACAAGTGAATTATGTGTTATTCCTTGGATTGTACAATCTGACAGTTTCCTTTTGTTGTAGAGGTGGGGTAGCCAAGTACTATTTGTGTGTTTTCACAGCAAAAGCTGGGTTTCAGGAGTTTTGCTCTTGCAGTTTTGTAGTCATCTTGGTATTCCTGTGGTAAACAATACAGTACTCCTTTGGTATTCCTTGTTTCGGACTACACATTGGTTTGTGTCTATGTGTGATATGTTACACACACAGCAACCTTATATGACATACCCTATACTTTGTTATATTAGCAAGAAACAGTATGCAAGGATCTGCCATTAATTTGTGTTCTTAAATATTTCTTGTCATATTCCATGTTCAGCGCTTATCTTGATATTCCAGCAGTTACAAGTATTTTACTTTGGGGCTGAGTCTGTGTGATGGGAGCAGTACATAGCCATTACAGAGGTTAGTAAAGGTTGTGAGTGTTGCCTGGCACTAATGTTATTGTATGTATGTGCATAGGATGCAGGTCTTACCCCCTTAGGTAGTGAGCATGTGTGCTATATGTTGCATCTTGGCCAGGGAAATGTACACTGCATACACCTACGTCAACCTACACCCACAGAGGTTCCCCTTCTGACTCCTCACCTGCATGTAGCTGTGGGGACCTTGCTAGGATAGAAATCCTGCATAGTTGCAGCTCTTTCCTTTGGTGTACGGTGAAATTGTATGTAATCATTGGCATGTTGTAGCACAACATTCAGGAATTGATGTAGGATCCTGGATGCTGATGCCTGTGATATCCCTAGCATAAGCATATCCCCTGTTGGCCTGTGAAAGGTTCCTGTAACTAATATTCTAAGTACTACACATACCTTTGTCTCCACAGGTATTGGTTTCCCCTTGGTTTGCCCTTGCTCTCAGTTGTGGACAACAGAGGTTTCAGAGTTCCTGTAGTGTGTCTCTATCAACCCTGTAGTGCTCTGCAGTTTCCACATCATGCTTACCATGGTAGTAAATTAAAAGGGGTCTAAATACCATTCTCATTTTTGTCCTAGGTCAATTAGTAGCAGCAGCAATATAGACTTGTGCCTGTTGCACATACACATGTATAAGAGCAACTGGCCACTGCAGCCCTTAGCACTGTTTACATGTAGAGCAATTTCCATGGCTATAGTCTAATAGGTTTTGCAAGTCACAGGGGAAACCTATACTGAGTCTATATGATTGCTTTATAACTTGTTGAACAACTCCTTCATCTTGAATTGGTTTGTTAACATACAATTCAGCTGATTATGCTGTCATTAGCATGCCACAGTGTTTACCATGTTTGCAAGGCACTACACGGTAGTGCTACAATCTGCACATGGTCTTTGCAGACCATGTAGCCATTATTGAATCTGCACCATTTCTAATTCCCAAAGAACAACGTTTTAGAAACAATTAATTCTTTGTATATTTACATTGTTATTAGGTTAGCCTCTTAAAGTTACATGCCAAATTATCATTTTTTCTGTTAGTAGTACCATACATAATTCCATTAAAGTTTTGACATCAGAATCAATGGTCATCATTTACAGATAGTACACCAATATCTCCCATGGGAATACATTATATACAGGACAAAGAGTACTATTAATCTGTATCTTCCAGTGAACTCTTATCTGCTCCTTCTGTCTTGGATGTATTTTACTTTTGTTATATTTCCAAGGAAAAGAAACAGCTTTCTAAGAATACACCAGAGAGTGATTGTTAGGAATACATTAGGTTGATAGGAGTTTTCTGAGACTATTCCTAACTACAACTGACTGAAATTATATTTTTCAAATGGATCAGAAGGATTTCTTTCTTTCTGGAATTTCTGGTGTAATTGAAACCATGTAAATCTGAGAGAGAGGCAAATTACCAGCAGAGAAAGCAAAAACCCTGTTTTGCAAGTCAGTGTAAACTACTGGTTCTGTGATAACATCATACATGATCCAGGGTAGAGCTAAACACATACCTGGTATATTAATCCAAGAGGATTAAAGGGCAAAGGTCAGCATGGCTAGCTTTTGTGGTCAACAAGTGAGCCTCTCTAAGACACTGTAGCCTAGATATAAGGTCAAACATATTAATATGCAAAATATAGTATTAACAGAAGAGGTGTCATATTTCAGAATTTAAAGGAGTGTAGTGTCAATAAATTGTAAACTGTAGTATTTAAATTTATGCTCCAATTGGACAGCCCAGAAAAGAATGAAAATTATATGTGAACTCATTCAGAACATGCTCCACCCTGTTAAACAACAGACATCCAGACCAGTGGCATGTACATCTCTGATATGTTAAACCTGTCAGGAGTGAGATGGTCTAGAGAACTGGCCAATATATAGAACTGAAACTCTTTTTAGCTTTAATATCTTGTTGGAGGTATGATAATGTACCACAGTGTAGTGTTCCATAACTTTTAGTAATAAGAACCCAGCACACTCTCCTAGTGATTATTGTTGTATTTCAGTAGCACACAACTCCCCCCCACACACACACACAAATATGAATCTTAAGGGCCAACACTATGTACAAGCAAATTCACAAGTATTTGAGAGACTGAAACATCTCACTTGGGAACGCTTACATGTTGAACTCCATTCATTCTGAAGAGGAAGTACCTAGTTCTTGCCAAGAATTAACAATTTGTAGAGCTGTTTCATTGCACAATAATGATGGTTAACCTGTAAACAATTATTCAACTTCCAAATTCTACACAGGGAGAATGCAAGCCTGAGAGATAACCCTTCTTTGGAAAAATAAATCATCCATTCACAAATTTGCACTGCCATGTGTAACATTCAGTTCTGTTTTGATGATGAAATAAAGAAATGAATGACTGAGAGAAATAGGAAACAAATATGATTCTGTGTTTTAATATGAATTCTGCAGTATCTCCATCTAAGGTAGAAGGTAAATCAGTTATCAGTCTAACTGAGTGGTTTCGGAATAGAGGCCTTCTAAATGGATATGTATCAGATATCAATCACCGATACTGGAATAAAGAAAATGAAAACCATGTCTGCCATCAAACTATCTTCCTATGTTCATGACACAATATTAAGGCACACAAGGAAAGTCTTATGGGTGTTACGTTCTAACCAATACCCACAAAGATTGTGCATTACAAGGCCATAGCTTACACTATAACCAGCTGACTTCAGTAGAGTAAATGTTTCTGTAGTTACAGACAAAATTAGCAAAAGTAATATTGGTTAGCAAGTACCTGTGAAATACGGATATCTATTTAAATGGGATTTTATTTTTCAGCTCCTATATTACTGACCTTAGAAATAGAAGGGATTCACAATTATTTAACAGTATAATATGAACATTCTTTTCCTTGGTTGTTGTGCTCCAGCAGTCTTTTGGAAAGCTTTCTGGCACTCACTGTGCAATATTCTCTAAAATGAAAACACAGATACTAGCACAGAGGTGATGGTAATACCTTTTATTGAACCAACATAGGCTTTGCAATTACTTCCATTTTCTAGCTAACAGCAACCCTTTATTGGGACTAATAAGGGGTTCCTGTTACCTCAAAAGCTTGAACAATCTCAAAATCTGTTTTGGTCCAATAAAACATATTACATCAGATCTGTGTTCCATTGACTTTGTGTTTTCTTTCAGTAGACCAGTAGTACAGTGTTTCTTATTTATTTGTTTATTTGCAAAATGAAGTGGTAAGACAGTAGGTGAGCATTCTATTTTTGAGTCATTTTAATTAGATTAATTATAATCAGTCTTCATCTTGACTGGCTCTTGGGTTCACTTCTGTATTTTCACAGTTCTACTACAATTAAATAATTAATCGCATTAAATTGAATCCAACAATTCTTATCAAGAATCATTATGGTGCAGTTCCAATTAAGATTTTGATGCAGAACAAGGCCACTGACCCACTTTGCCCAAAAGTACCCTAAAGGTATGTAATCATCTTCAAGATTATAGCAACTTGAGGTAGATTATATAAACCTATCTTGTGAATAGTGTAACATAACTTTCAGTGAGCTGAATTTGATGAAACAGCATCCCAAAAGTTTGTCTTCATTCACTTGAATCGAACTTCTCCTTACCAGGATCATTAAATGGCCTGTAATTTACATGAATTGAGCATTTATTGTTCCGTAACGGTTTGACCAGCTGCATGCAAATAACCCCAGATTACAGAAGTTTTGATTGCATAAACAGAAAAAGGGTTTAAACTCCCTAATAACTTTGTTCCTTGCAATTATTTGATTATGCTACCTGATTCAGAACCAGACGGGCTTGTCTTGTTTTCATGTCTGTTATGTCCAACCATGTAGATTAATTTTGTTTTAAATTTACTCATATATTTCATTTTACTAGCATAATACTATTTGCAGCTACAAGGCGTAAATATCTTAACCTGCAACTCTAACTGCAAAGTACAGAAACTAATCCTGCATGGGTTGCCACCCCATTGCAGTATCTTAATTTCATTCATTGTTCATTATCTCTAACTTAATTTTCTTCTTTCTGAAATAAATAATGCATATCTCATAGCCTCCTCACAAAAATATGAAGGATTGTGAGCATCTCTGATTTTAACTCAGAACACACAGAGAGCAGATATTTATTGCTGACTCAGACCTTACCATGATTATTTCTTCATTCTGAAGAATGAAGCTAGCTGGGGGCTGATTATTCATTCAACCTTTACAGGTAAGAGCAGTTGAGCAGCTATTATCTAAGTCAACCTACATCTTATACATCAAACTCCATGGGACAGTGAGAACAATGAAGTCAGTTCTAAACATCATTAACGGTGCAAAAAACTGAAGTTTGTTTTTAATGGTTAGGCTTGTGAGAAAAATCATCTGGTTGTACACTGTTCATAAGAAGGCAGTCAGTAGTAGTATCAGAACAACATTTGTGAATAGACTGACACATAAATGTTTGCATCACCTCTGCACCAACATTTCAATGATCTGATTTCAGGGAAAGAAAGAACATCCTAGAAATTAAGAAATACTAACAAGCAAATAGACTTTTGTTTTATGCAAAGAGGTTAGCTTAAGGCCCTCAGCCAAAACATAACATCCTCCCTTTTACTGAATAAAGTAAGGAAATTACTGTAGAATTTTAAAAGCTGTGACATGACATACTATAAGATTGATCACACCTTATTGCATTGCATTGAAATTTCTGAAGCATCTCTAATACAGATTATGAGATGCAGCTAATATTACAAAAACAAATTTTCTTCGTTTCTGAGCTGCTGATGAATATGCCATAAGAAGGGTAGCATAACATTTTGCAGTCTATATGCACACTACTTTTGTTCCTCTTTTTCAAATTAAATGAGCTGAAAATGAAGTATGTGGGGGTAAAGATTTAAGTGTTGTAAGAGTTTATCAAGGTAAACATCACAGTACATATGCACATCTCTGCTCCGCATTATTCACTAGTGGTTGCTGTCCATCTTAAACAAAGGGCATAGCAAAAGTTCTTTGCTTTTTAAACCACTGCAAAGTAACAGCAACATTATCTTTCATGATCCGTGTGTTATATCGTCTCTTAACTGGAGAGCACTTAAATGGCGCCTACAGAAAATCATTTAGTTGTCTAAAGAAGACTGGGCTCAAAGGGCAACATAATTACCTTCCTGCTTCTTCTGATTAGACCTGTCAGTCTTGTTTCAGACAGCTATGGCCTGCCACAAGCCATGCAACACTCAAAACAGAAAAAACAATAACAATAAAAATAATAGCTTTACCATACATGTAAAAGATTTCCTGTAAATAAATTCACTGCAATCCACTTAAGGCACTCTACAAGACAAGTTTGTCCACATACGTAAATATTTTTCTGAGGAGTTATTGATATGTTCAAGAGCCCCATTTTTAGGAAATGCTTTAAAATTCAAATTCCCCTTAATGCCTTACAAATTGTTTTCATTACAAATATGCTGTTATAAATTCTCTGCATGAATGCATATCGATATACCAGTTTTACAAATTTATGAAGTACCATTCATTTTCTTACAGTCTCAGCATTGTAAATGAATATATATATATATATATATATATATATATATATATATATATATATATATATATATATATATATATAGACATATATCTATCTATGTATAGATATATATATATATATATATATATATATATATATATATATATATATATATATTATTATACATATATATATATATATATATATATATATATATATATATATATATATATATATATATATATATATATATATATATACATAGATAGAGAGAGATATATACATAGATAGAGATATATGGGTCCCTATCAGTTGATCGAGTTTTTAGAAACTCATACTCCATGTGGTCGAGACCATATGATTGAGTTTTTGAAAACTGGAAGCTGGAGATCGCAGTACAGCAAAGATTGGGATATTTAACCTTTTCTTCACTGCAATGCAATCTTGGAGTTGGTATATATAATTTGCACGGGTGTGGGTGAGTGTAGGGGGAGCTTGCTCCCTTGCAAAAATGTATAAAAAGTAGATTTTGATGTTTTTTTTTTTTTTTATGTTTGAGTTTTCAGAAACTCAATTATATATCTTTGATATATTTTTCGAGTTTCCGGAAAGTCGATTGTCTGACATAGACCCATGTATATATATATATATATACATATATATATATATACATATAGGATCTATAACAGTTTATCAAAAAACACATTGTCAGACCTATATGATCAAGACCATATGTTCAACAATGCAGTTCATTGAAAAAATAATATAACGAGACACAACACCTGCCAACAACAGAAGCACTGTTTTGCAAGGTAACCCCCACACCCACTTGCTAATTATCTGCAGCAGCTCTGAGATCATATTACAGTGGGGAAAAGGGCAAATTCCCAAATCCCTTCTGCACTGCAGTCTCAGTCAGAATGGTTCAACAAACCAAATTGTTGACCATATAGTCTCGACCATATGCATTTCGACAATTTGGTCCTTCACAAATTGAGATAAACGTTATATCTATACATGCATGTGCGCAGACACACACTCACACACACACACACACACACACACATATATATATATATATATATATATATATATATATATATATATATATGAATCTACTTCACTACACCGACGCGCCACAAAGCCGACACCCAAAACACCGAGACCAAAAGAGCGAAAACACACAATACCGACAACTCACAAAACCGAACACCATAACACCGACAGCCAAAACACTGACACACAAAACGTAAACTACACATTACACACAACTATATATGCACTAACCTTAACCCAAACCCTAACCCTAAGGTCCGAAACTACCGCACACTTACCCTACCCGCACCCTAACCCTAACTCACTTAACCCACCCCTAAACCTAAAGTCCATCACTATCGCACACTTACCCTACCTGCACCCTAACCCTAACTCACTTAACCCACCCTTAAACATAAAGTCCATCACTATCGCACACTCACCCTACCCGCACCCTAACCCTAACTCACTTAACCTGCCCCTAAAACTACAGTCCGTCACTATCACAGACTTACCTTACCTGCACCCTAACCCTAAGTCCGACACTACCGCACACTCACCTTTTCCGCACCCTAAACCTAAATCCCTCACTATCGCACACTTACCTGTCTGCTCCCGAACCCTAAATCCCTCACTATCGCACACTTACATAGTTGCGCTCACACATTGCCCGTGTCAGTGTTTCGGCTGTCGGGATTTCACCTTGTCGATCATCTGCGTCATCGGTCTTTTGGTCTCAGTGTTTTGGGTGTCGGCTTTGTGGCGTGTCAGTGTAGTGAAGGAGACCCATGTATATATATATATATATATATATATATATATATATATATATATATATATATATTGATGTGTGCCACATATTTAAATGTCAGCCTGATCAACCTATCAAACGGCAAGTGATCAACAGATGAAAACACAGAAAAAAAATTTAACGTTTTGCACCCTGTGCTCCCATCCCACTCTCCTGTTAGTTATATATATCAACTCTGAGATAGCAATACAGCAGAGAAAGGGTAAATTTCTAGCCAGTAAATGCAATCAGCTGATTTTTGATCAGCTGTTCCTGCTGTTTTTCTCTTTAATAATTGGAACTCTTGATCAGTTTTCAGCAACCCATACATTTATATGTTTACACACTTATACATAGACATTGTAAAACATTACAATCATACCTCTTCATATACATGTTACTGGTACTATATTTACCACTGACTTACAATGCAAGTGCAGTATAAGTAGGAAACTAATAAGTTTAGGTTTAAAAAGCAAAAAGATGTAATGCCAGCCTTAAATCTAATGATCCATGTTAAATCCTGAGGCAATTCTTAAACACTATAACTGTGTGTGTGTGTGTGTGTGTGTGTGTGTGTGTGTGTGTGTGTGTGTGTGTGTGTGCGTGTGTGCACTTTCGAGTGTATGTCTGTATTTATGTGTGTAGTATGCCTACGATACTGAAATGCAGTTATATTTGCTTGTGTTGAAATTACAGCTGTGTGCATGTGCCAGTATGTCAGTGTGAACAGGGGGTGGGCTGCACTGCTGAAATGCACTTATGTGGACTGCATTCTAGAAATAAATGCTATAAAGGAGTGTGTGTGTGTTTGTATTTTGTGTGTGTGTGTGTGTGTGTGTACCCGTGCTCATTAATGCAGCTATCTGTCTTAGTCCACATGTGTGCTTGTGGTGGTGCTGCACTGCTGGAAATGCAGTTATGTTGACTGCATGTTTCACATGCAATACTACTGTCTATTGTTGTACTGGCAGTGACAACAGTATAAAATTACCACAGATTAACAGACAGGGCTCTTCTCTGCTTCTATCAGCATTTGCACTAACATTACTAAGACATGGACTGGACTACTGTATACAGCCTTAGCTGTATTTGGAAACAAAATGCACTTATATAATGGACTTTTCCAGGGCAAGAACATATTGATAAAATACTTACAGTATTTGATTTGATGCTCTGATGAATTATTTCATTGTAAACTGAAAAAAACAATTTGCTCCTTTATGCATGGAATGAATTTATAAGCAGTTCATGCACAAGCCTGAATAAATTCCAGCACTTGCATGAATATTACTCACTCTATAACTATGTTCATAGGTAATGTTTTTGCTTATTAATTAGATTCGTTCACACTGCATTTAAGTGTTCCCTTGCAGTTTTAAAAAAAAAGAAGCAGATGAATTTTGGTCAGTTATCACATATGCTTTATATGACATTTTCTTTTTTCATGCAAGTATATTTACTATTACGTGCTAATAACATTTACAGGACTGACAGAGAATATAGCAAGGTATGTCAAATGTACAACATATGTATCAATTTTAAGTCCATAGTTATTTCACCTTTGTCATATTTCACAACAGTAAAAGTTGTTCATTGTGTTGTAATAAATGAGAAAACAATGCAAATCTCCTAGAGCATAATCCCTTATAAAAGTATAAAACAAGCTTGTCTTTTTTGTGAAATTATCATACTCTCTGAACTGTGATAGCTGAAGGCTAAGTGAAGATAAGAGCTGTCAGACCCAAATTAACTAAATATTAATGCTGTGCATAAGGTAAAGTGCTCATATGGATGAAGTCTGTTGTCTTTTGAGAACATATTTAAAATATGGCAGACCTAGAATGGTATGTCTATATGTAGTCCTTCATCATCTATTTTTATGAAAATTATTACAATACAATAAGTTTTGCATGCAGTGTGACAAAGATACTCATGTTTTGCGTCATTTGTTTGACACAGCACTAAATTTACTTTAAATAGAGTTGTTTGCCTCTGAGACATTAGCAAGCATAAATGTTTCAGTACAGTACTGGCTACTTGAAGACAATGATCTCCTAGATGTCCGCTGAGACCTACTTCTTCTGTTAAAATACCCACTACTGTTCCATGCCCTCTGTCTGTTCTTTAGGTATTCCTTGTAGTTTTTGGTCAGTAAAGTGTACAGAAATGGATTAATGCAACTGTTGCTATAGGTCAAGCAAGTGGTCAAATAATTGATGTTCCTTTTTGCTTTAGATGATACTGGAAAAGATTCATAATGTTGGTCAATTAGTTGCCAAATCCAGAAAGGTAAGAAACAAGCCCAGAAGACCAAAACTATTGTAAATATCAAATATAGCACTTTCTGATTGGGCAGTCTTTTTGTCTGCTTAAAGGATGCTGTCTGAGATATCCAGTAAGTTCTTGCCAATCTAATATACAAATACCCAATTATGACCCCTGGGGCAACAATGCTAGTACAGAAAAGTAATGTCAAGTACACCTTATAGGACAGCCTACTCCATGTAGGGTGACAAATACTTTTTCCTCCCTTCTTTACCAACTGAATCATGATTAGCATAGGTAAAGTAAGCAGCAGAGAAGCAACCCATATTAGCACAGCAACTGCTTTCCTGTAGCTTTTGGAACGCTTAACAGTGTCCAGAGGTTTAAGTACTGCAAAATAACGTTCTGTGCTCATAACAGTCAAGGTGAATATACTTGCATGCATTGTCAAAAAGTCTAAGCTGAATAATAACCTACATCCAAGGTCTCCAAAATACCAGCCTTGGATAAAGTAAGTGCACACAATAAAAGGGATGGTGAGAAGGTAAAGCAAATCAGCCAGCGCAAGGTTAATTATGTAGATATACATAGACGCAGCTGACCTCATGGAATGGAACATTACCATTAAAGTATAAACGTTTCCAGTCACCCCTATTACACACATGAACGATAAAATTGTGCCAATTGAGCATGTTACTATAAGGTCCTCCATAGACGTGGATCCCGAAAGGCTAGGACCTGTGCTATTGCCGGAGAAGTTGGCACTTCTGTCCAGAAGGCTTATGGTATACACTTCGGTGGTCATTTCTAGCTTGTTCCTGGTTCAAATCGGTCTTCTCCAATTACAACCCCGAAAAAAAAACATTCAGAATAATTGTAGAAACCGAAAACTACGCCTGAAATGCATTGTATATCCCCAAAAGCCGGAATTGAGAATCACAGCTCCCAGTAGGTAAGACTTTAGCATGTGCAGCGGGCTGCCATTATCAAACTGGGACAACGCTGTTAAGAACCGTGAAGGTGAAGGTGGTGGGATTACAAGATTTGTTTTTGAACGTCCTTCACAGGACGTGTGAAACAAGTTTGTTTACTTGCTCTGAGTGCTGCTACAAAAACTCGGAATAGTAATAAAATACATTACTTCCAGCAGTCAAATGTGCCTGCCATCCGTTGTAAAACAATAACGTATGCTAAGGGACTTCCCGGGATAGAGTGTATGTTGGGTGACGGGTCATGCTCTTCTTCGATTGCAAATATATCACTGGCTTGAAGGTCTTCAAAATAAAAATAATATTAAAAGAAAGTGCTGCAGTGAGAGCTGCCAAGGGTTGAAAGCGATGCAAACAAGTGCAATCCTGTTAAGGTTCCCTCCGTTAGTACTGAGAAGTAGAAACCAACTTCTCATTATCAGCAGTCCGCAAACGAAGGCGTGTTATTTGATTGTTTTCATATTTTGTCCTACCAAGCTGTGGCTAGTGCTTAGTGTGCTTTGTAGCCTCTAGTCCATGACAGTGCACCGGATCTTGTCCCTCTGGTGCAAATTCAATCATCGCATTTCGGTCACGTTTGTTAAAGGGATGGCGTTTCATAATTCGGGACTTCAGGATGAGCGGTCCTTCACTGAGACTTGGCCCAGGTTTAACTGCGAACTGGGTTTCAGGGCTGTACATTTTCTAGCTGGAGGGAGGGAGTTTCGAACAGCACCCTCACATTAACTGGCTGCTTGGCTGCTGGCGTATGTGGTGTGTCTGGGTGATAGTTTTACACGAGGTAATGTTTGAATGTGCTGCTCTTGGAAGATGAGCAGTCATCTTTTAAGAGGAGGTAAAGATCTACCGCTGATGAAAATAGTTACCACCTGGAAGCTGTTTCATCACATTCATATGCAAGGAGACTGCACTAAACAAAATAACTCCTAAGTTCATTCGAATATCTTTCTCCGAATCCCTGACACTGAAGTGTGTGCAAGAAATAATAGCGTGTATGATGTGCCTGCTTTTAATTAAACGATTTCCAAACAGTAATGTGTAGAATAATACTTCTCATCTTCTTAGCCCAAGAAAGCTGGGCAAAGCAGTAATAATCAATGTGATAACAAACGCCAGAAATTAGGGACAGATTTTACATATTCTTTTTATAAATTTAGAAAATTGCAAGAATAACAAGTTTTGCTTTATCGTGCATTTTCTGAAAGATATTATGTCTGAAACTAAAATGTCCGTTATTATTTACTGACTCAATCCTCAATGGCTTTCCAGAAACCATCAATTTTATGAAGACTAGTCCAAAAATATTAGGCAAAAATCCGGACAGTTGTTTGCTATGAACATGCATACACATATTTCAACCATGGCCATTAATGCCCTTTTAACCTGCCAATATAGTAAAGCAGTAGTTCCATAATAAGTGCCCAGGCTGTTCTTAAAAGTATCAAAACTAGTACTTGCTTTAATGTAATTTGGTAGTCTATTCCATGCATCAGCTGCTCTCTCAGAGAGCAAATTAGTATATTTCTCATTCCTATAGACTCTTCTACATAGGTTGTCTGATGATTCTGTGTTTGTTTTTGATAACCTCATACATTCCAGAGGTAGTTGTCTCTAAATGCTATACCTGAATAAGGTCTCCTCTTGAATATCTGTATGAGACACTGTACAAGTTCAGATATTTAAGTCTTTTATAATAACTTAAATGTTTGTATCCATGGATGCCCTTGGCATATTTCAACTGTACTCTTTCCAGTGTATTCATGCTTATTTTCTTATAACTTGTCCATATTGCTATTCCATACTCAAATTTGGGTCTAATGTAACTAACAAGCAATGACTTCATCATTTCTGATTTCCTAGACTTTATCAATCTTTTTTATACACCATAACTAATTGGTAGATATGATAAGAAAAAAAAAACTCAAAGCTGGATCTACCCATATACTCAGGTCTTTAAGTGAATCTACAGTTTCAATCGTGGTGTGCTGTATTAAATATTCACCTTTCAGTTTATGTCTCCCAAATCTCATGTGCTTAACTTTTGATGTATTTATCAGTATAGTATTCTCCTGTCCCTCCCTAAATGGTCAATTTAGTAAAGTTCTTTTGCAGACATGCCCAATGTATAACACATGTAATCAGTTTATCCAATTTCAAGTCATCTGAATACAGACTGTAGAACACGAGATGAAAAAGATAGATCTGAAAGACGACATAAACAGGGTATGGGTCTAAGACAGAGCCCCATGGGACACCCTGACTGCAACCAAGAATTCCACATGTCCAAATGCTGTATGATACTTGCCATGTCCTATTCATAAGCCATACATCTATCCACCTTATCAAGAGTGCATATTACCTAGTTGTTCTAATTTATTGATCAGTGTTTTGTGTATGACCCAATCAAATGCTGAAGTTAAATCTATATAAATTACATCATAACACAATTTTACATTCATAACTGTTACTATGTTGTTATAAAACATCATGTTACAGGTAGTAATAGATCTATTTTCAACATATGTATGCCAATATATGGTTTCAAGTCCCAGCTGTTCCAGTTCTGACAATAACTTATCCAACATTATCTGCATTATTTGTAGCATCTCCCATATCTCTCAATCTCTTAACAAAAGAAATCTGGTCATAGCCAAAAATAGTGAAGGGACAAGGCACTAAAAATAGGAAGAGGTTATAAACTTTGAGAGTTTCTAGAGTAACAGGTTTTGTATTAACATGCATTTTCTGAAAGATATTAAGTCTGAAACTGAAATGTATGTCATTATTTACTTGACTTCAATCCTCAGTGATTTGCTACAAAATCATAACTTTTATGAGGATCAAACCAAAAACATGAGTCAAAAATCTGGACATTCTGTGAAAATCTAGACAGTTAAGTGGTATGGCATCCCTTAGACTAAAATAAGGGACAAAGCCACAAATAATTAGGGTCAGAGGTCCAAAATGAGGGATGTTTCATAAAGACAGAAAATGTATAGACTAGGTGGATGCACATTGTTCTGCATTTTCTGAGGAATGGTAATTATGTTAACTGCATGCTTCTGAATTATTTATTTAATTTCCTCCTTGCTTTGTAAAAGTCCCTAATTTTAGGAGGGGGGCAGGAGAACTATAAGGCAAAATTCATTGGACATTTAAATCTATGCAGTGATGCACGCATATCTTCACAGTTTAGAACAAAACTTGGGTTTCCTAAGTAAATTTTTAAATTGTTGAGTTCAGATTACTACAAAATGGAAAACATTCATTTGTAAACTGCAGCTGGCACTACAAGAATTTTTTTATGAAAATATAAACAAGTAGGAATACTTTCATATTGTTAACAGATACTTAACCACAGCTACACAGAAACATGTGCATAATTATGCATAAACATTGAAATAACTAATTTTGAAAACTGGTAGAATAGGATCTCAGCTAAAATTTTTCTTCTGACCAAAAGAGAAAAAAAAAAAACAAAAGAGAAAAAAAAACTTTTAAGTCAGTATTTGACATGCCCACTTAGTATTCACTGTATATATTATTTGCATTGTTTCTGGATTATTTGTTTACATTGAAAGCCACTGTGGTGCTGCAGTTAGCATTGTCGCCTCACAGCAAGAGGTCCTCCTGTTTGATCCGCGGCTGGGGTGCCTTCTCTGCGGAGTCTGCATGTCCCGCCCTGTGGTTGCGTGGGTTTCCAACCAAAGACATGCTGTAGGTGGATTGGTCACTCTAAATTGGCCCTAGGTGTGAGTGTATGCATGTGTGTGCCTTCTGTGGAAGGTTGGGTGACAGGCTGGCAACTCGACACTGTAAAAGCACTACTGCCAATCATGAGTGGACAGGTGATCTGCTGTGGCAACCCCTAGTTGGGAAAAGCCGAAAGAAGAAGAAGACTTGAATTGGTATCCTTATGGAGCTTTTCTCCCCTGGCCTCCACTGATAAAGGGCTACTAACCTCAGTCAGATTAACTTGGTTAACAAATATAAAATGAAATAAATAAATCTACTTTACCCTCAGCTCAACACCCACCCACAAGCCTCTGTGTAGATACCCTTGCATATCCTTTGTACAAGCCATAATTCCATCCTGTAAAACTGTGCCGACTAACTCTCAGTGATTTCGATGCCTATATTGTGTTCCATTATTTATTTATTCTTTTTTAATTTATTGGATGTTAGAGTCTTCACCACTAATGTGACTTTTTTGATCCATGTTCAGAACCACAACTTGACTACTTTGCACAAAGCTTGTGAGATCAGTAATTTATTTTTATTCTTCGCGATTTTCAGTTTTAATTTAACCTGTTATTCTTTTGTACTCATTTGATTCTCAAAAATTCTCTTATCTGTGGGAATGAAATTAATAGTTTTATATGTATTAGCAACAGATGGGCAGCCACAGTGGTGCAGCGGTTAGCGTTGCTGCCTTACAGCAAGAGGTTCTCTGGTTTGATTCTCGGCTGGGGTGCCTTCTGTGTGGAGTCTGCATGTCCTCCCCGTGGTCGCGTGGGTTTTCTCCGGGTGCTCCGGTTTCCTCCCACATCCCAAAGACATGCAGTAGGTGGATTGGCACTCTAAATTGGCCCTAGGTGTGAGTGTGTGTGCATGTGCCTTCTGTGGAAGGTTGGGCATCGGGCTGGCAACTCGACGCTGTAAAACTCCACTGCCAATCATGAGCGGAAAGATGATCCACTGTGGCGACCCTTAACCGGGAAAAGCTGAAAGAAGAAGAATATGTATTAGCAACAGATATTAGAGCTCATTGGAATATTCAGCTAATACTGCTTTTCACTTCTGTATGTAAATACAATCACAAAAAAAAGACTTAAAAAAGAGTTTTCACACATTACCCCAAAGTGGAATGACAACAGCTATTATATGTTTATTTGTGGCATTTGCTTTGGAGAAACTTTGTGAAATAAAAATGATGCAAGAAGCATTACACAATGGTAGCTGACCTTTATGGTTTTCATTCCATTGAGTACCACATGCAGGACTTTCTAAATGTCATACCTGTACATTATATACTTAGGAACAGGAGAATGTAAGTGCTACTCTATAGTTCTTG
The DNA here is from genome assembly GCF_019279795.1 of Protopterus annectens. NCBI lineage: Eukaryota > Metazoa > Chordata > Ceratodontiformes > Protopteridae > Protopterus > Protopterus annectens. Next base: position 251,835,556 of record NC_056744.1, on the reverse strand, counting down.
CTTTCCATCCAGATGACTTTTTGGATGGAATTCATAAACAGTCTCTGAAGTACATAAGGCTTGTTTACCAAATTTAAGAGAACAGATGCTTCATAGACAAACCTTGTACAGGCAGGTGTTTTATGGCATATCATGAATTTAAAAATAATTCTACTGTTTAGAAATGAGTGTGGAAACACAAGAGTTATTATTCAGAAACATCAAAAATGTAGATTGCTTAGATGAAGATATTAAGTTCAAATGTATATGTCATGAAAAAATACCATAATGCACAGTAGAAATGTTGAAAATTTTGATGGAGCTGAAGAAATGAACCAGCTAAACTTACTGCAGGCAGTGCAATGGCATATACCACCAAGACAATTTCTGCTGCAAGATCCCCAGTAAGGACATATTGTTTAGACTTTATATCCTTTTTGTAAGGTACCTCTGTGGGCGTTGCCATTGCTGCATATCCCTGGAAAGATACATGCCAAAAGGGGCATTATACTCAATGACTGGCCTAATGAGAGTTGGATAAAAGGGAACAATGATGTCTGTGAATCTAGAGGCAATCCTTTGTTTATGAGCTGCACAATATAGAAGGGCTTCTTTACTATCATGGACACGTGCTGGTCAAAAGTTAGGTTACTGTCCATATAATTTCCCAAATCCCAAACTACTGGGTCAGCTCTTAGGTGCGTGTTGTCAATGTGGCAGTTCTCCGGGGAATCCAACTTTCCACTGGAGGTTATAATGAATTTTTTGGCATTTAGCTTTGGTCCATGAGTCTGGCACCAATTATTTGTTTGGTGCAAACCTTCCTGCAAGATGGTTGAGTCTTTTAGGGGATTCAATCACTGCTCCTAGCTAGCAGTCATCTGCAAGCATAGTTAGCCAGAGCCATTTGCTACTGGCTTTTACTTCTGAGAATAGAATAGCAATTTGCTTAGGTAATTTTAATAAATACATATGTTTTATGTATAAAATGCATATGTCTTATATATGGTCAGATAAATGGTTACTTCACAAGGAGTAATATTCATTCACACAGTGTCTTCAGTTATAAATTTAGCATTCAGATTTCATACATTGGTTCACAAATGAATTCCACATTTGTGTACAGAGCTGCTTCATATATAAGTGCACAGATATTGCAGCATTCCATATGTTCAGAGATGCCAAATAGGCATCTGAGGAAGTATTTCTTCTGATATTACATAGAGACAGCTGTATTTAAAATATTTGAAAAGCAGTGAACGATCTTTTGTAACAGTGTTAAATCTGAGGAGGAGGGAAAAAAGCAGAGGTAAGAAAGTTGGGTGGGAGTTAATAACAAGAACATATAAAGTGGGGGTAAGTAGATATCTAGCATAGCAACTTTCAATAGATAAGTTATCAAATTTGATTTGGTAAAGTGATGCTAGCGTGGGGATGTGCAAGAGAATAACCACTTGTTATGTACACATTTTTTTCATGTATAGTTTGAATAAGTATAAATGTCTGATTTGTTTTAGAGACAGAAGGATGGAGTTCTACTTTTTTAATATGCAATGTGAATTTAATGAGTCCCCTACAGTGCTGTTTGATTTTGTTACAAGTTGTAGGTGCATCAATGAATGCATGGTTCACCTGTATTCTTGGACTCTAAGGTATAAATGACATAACTCTTCTGGCTGTAAGGACTTCTAGTATACATCAGGGGATGAATTAGATGCATCCAAGTTGTAATTATTTCCTCAAGATATTGGACTTATTACTTAATGTCCTCATAGACCATGTAGAGGCTCATATTTGATAAGTCAAGACCCCTCTGAATGGTGATAGTATCATGAATAGCTTTGGTGATATCTCCCTCCTCCATTCAGTTGCGCATGCCATTGATTGCTTGCATGTTGAAATTAAGGTAACAGCCTTTCTTATGTAATGATACCAGCAATAACAGTAAAAAAACAACATTTAACTTGTCTGCTGTTCTGCAGTGTAGATGACCTTATAATGTACATGCTTGCTTGTAATGCTGACTGTGAGGACGATACCCACATGTACCACATATCTGGCCTTCATTGTCATTTCCAACAAGGTGATTTTCTGGTGCAGCAACTGGGTGAGAATTACTGGAAACCTAAAGTCTAGGTTTAATTCATAACCTGCATTCTCTCTCTTTGTATTATTTGGTACCCCTCAATCAAAAGTCATGCATTGCAGGTAATATATGTTACACCCTTAAATTACTGTTAGGGACAGGAAAGAAGCAGCCACATAATTATCTCATTCTTTCTATCTGTTTTTCTGCATATCTGTATATCTCTTTTCTGTCTCTCTCTTTTGTCTTCTTCTCTATTGATCTATCTCTGTCTGTCCATTTTTGTTTATGGTTTGCTGACTGGGGTAATGTTTTGATCTACAGGGGACTGATGTAGGAATTAGCTCTTTTGCAAAACAAGTAATCAAATAGCCAGAAGCAAAAAAAAAGTCAGGCAACAAGTAAAACAATGAGCATTTAATGACATAAGTGACTGAGTGCTTTCATCCTATACATAAAACATCAGTGGGACTTCATCAGAGTGTATCTAAAGCCTAAGAAACAATGACCCTTTTTATACATACATCAACCAATCATGTTAACTGCAACAATGTAGTTGGTTTGTAAATTAATAAGTTAATTGTGGTAATTAAAACAAAGTTCAAGTGAAACCTTTTAACACAGATAAAACATAATAAAAAAATATCCTATTAGAAGGATACATTGTGAACTATTTTACAGTGCTTAGTATTATTGCCTAATTTTGGGTGGCCACGGTGGTGCAGCGGTTAGCGTTGCTGCCTCACAGCAAGAGGTTCTCTGGTTCAATTCTCGTCTGGGGTGCCTTCTGTGCGGAGTCTGCATGTCCTCCCTGTGCTTGCGTGGGTTTCCTCCGGGTGCTCCGGTTTCCTCCCACATCCCAAAGACAGGCAGTAGGTGGATTGGACACTCTAAATTGGCCCTAGGTGTGAGTGTGTGCCTTCTGTGGGAGGTTGGGCACCAGACTGGCAACTCGACACTGTAAAACTCCACTGTCAATTATGAGCGGACAGATGATCAGCTGTGGCGACCCCTAACCGGGTAAAGCTGAAAGAAGAAGTGTTATTGCCTAATTTTCAGGACATAGATAGATTTTCATTCAATCCTAGCTGAATGGTAGCTTTAGTCTAATCTGCCAGCATAATTCTTTGTATTCTAGGAAATGCTCAATGTCACTCTCTCTAACTTTAAATTTGACTTTGTCATTCCCACTCTAATATCACCCCACCCCATCCAACCACTACCTTTCTTTCCACTCCACTAACTACCTTGATTATAGCAAGCTCAGATGCTCATAAGCCTAGTACGTATTATACAGCAGGAACTTCTTATTGTAACATTTGTTAATGTCTGTTATGTACTTCACAGATAAAGATTCTAGTTGTCTAGTGATGTACTATGTTTTTCATCTGTAAATATGTTGTAAGTAATTGCTATGTAAATTGTTAATCGCTACGTAATCTAATGTAACTACTGTCTGTTTATTTTAACTGTGAAGCTTTTCTCCCCAGGCCTCCACTGAAAATGGACCTAAGTCCAGTTGGACACTCCCGGTCAACAAATATAAATAAATAAATAAATTATCATTCTAAGTCTTTTGGATTAAGCACTTGGGCTTCAGACCAGTTGTTTTACATTAGGAGGTTTGTGGCATGCACTTTGGTGGCAGGACAGGTAGCTTTCATCCTTCTAAGTTGGGAACTGCTGATTGAGAGCTCAGTGTCTGTTATTCTTAAAGTGTATTAGTTCTGGTTTAAGCACTTGGGCTTCAGGCCAGTTATTTTACATTAAGAAGGTTGGTGGTCTGCACTCTTGTGGGAGGAGAGGCTGGACTCTGCCCTTCTGAGCTGGGAATTTCTGGTTAAAGGTTTATAGTGCATGCATATCTGAGCTGTTTCTTACTGAAATTGGTACACCTTGTTTGCTGTAGCATAGACTAGATCCAGGCCTGCTGAATCTAGCTTTGTTTGTATGCTTGTTGTTTGTTTGCTTGTTATTTCCCTGGAATGCTAATTCCACCTAAAACGCGGCTTCTCAGCACTTCTGTGGATCCCTAGTGATATCTGCATTGCTTACTGTATTATTTCCTTGTTTCGCTTGAAAGAAAGTTACTGTTTGTCGTTTTTGCATTTAAGTTACCTGTAACACATTGCACTTGGTTACCTGGCACTTGCTCACTAAAGCAATTATATAAGTCAGCACTAAAAATTAAAAGCACTACACCCTCATTCCCCACTGGCCCTTGCTTTCAATTATAAAGGAATTCCCAATATTATTCTAGCATGTCCAAAGGTCAGTTGTCAATCTCCTCTCCGGTCCAGCTGGTGAATCTGGGAATCTTGAGGCAATGCTACAACTGCCTCATGTACACAGACAACCCTCTCCTCCTTCCAACAAATTCCAAAACATGTGAGAGATGCAACCATATAACCAAACTGGAGGCTACGCTCTCTCAACTCAGTTCTGGCATAACCAGTCAGGAGGAGAAGGAAGCCAAACTCACTACAATTCCAGTCTCACATAGACCTACCACAACAGCAAACCAAACACATAATCACACAAAAACATACTCGGAGGCTCTAAATAAAGATCTGCCTAAGCAGCAGAGACCTCCAAAGCAGACATCCAAGCAACCGCTACCCCAAAACAAAACACATGCAACACATATCTCACAAAGCCAGTGTGCCAAACAGTCACAGCCCTTAAGGCTAAACAACACACCTGATACACTTGTAATAGGTGACTCTATCGTCAGGCACACTGACGTCCCGCTCACCAGGCTGAACAAGGAGAAGGTCACGGTGAGCAGTCTGTCGGGCGCTAGGATCTGCCACGTAACACAAGCACTCAGGTCACTCCAAGGCAAGTACAAATATGACTCAGTCATTGTCCATGCTGGTGTGAATGACCTGAGATGTACCTCCCTGGACTACATGAAAAGAGACATAGAGGAGCCCTCTGAGCATGTAGCCCAGGCTGGAATGACCCTGACATTGAGTTGCATCTTACCCTCACCAAGAATGATGCCACAATATGAAGACAAGATGATCAATTTCAACAATTGGCTTAAGTACTGGTGTCATTCAAAGGGGATCCAATGCCTGTCAGCCTGGGATGATATGCTCGACAAGCCACGATGCTTCACTAGGGACGGCTTTCACCTGTCGCCCCTGGGCTTCTGGATATTGGTAAAGGCTCTTGCTACCCCCATAGTGCCTTTTTTAGGCAAGGCTCAAAAGACAAACCCACCTCCATAGGTATCACAAGGGATAAGAAACTAAGAGTAATGCTACTCAACGCCAGAAGTCTAAACCTCAAGATGCATGCACTCGAAACTCTCCTTAGCATGGAGAACATCAATATCTGTGCAGTAACAGAAACCTGGTTCAGGGCTCCCGAGAGCACCCCAGCACTACCAGGTTATACCTCATACCATGCTTTACGGCCCCAAAACTTGGACCGAACCACAAAAGGAGGGGGAGTATCGATATTCATCAAAGATACCCACACCTCCAGGTTGGTGGCAAAGCAAAAAGCATCAGAGACTATCCATGTGCAACTAACAGTGGGTAAAACTGCCTTCCAGTTTATAGCCTGCTACAGACCACCCTCCCTAACCCAGGAACCCCACTCGGCCTTCCTGAGAACACTGGAAAATATGAAGGTCTCTCCAAATGCCATTATATTGGGTAACTTCAACTACCCAAACATAGACTGGGAGCATTACTCTAGCTCCAACACCCTAGCCCAAAGGTTCCTAGAATTCATAAACTCAAATGCTATGGAACAACTTGTTACCACTCCCACAAGAGGGGAAAATATACTGGACAAGATCATCACCAACATGAGGACTCTATACTCCAGACCAGAAGTGTATCCCTCACTGGTAAGATCAGACCATAAACTGATCTCACTGGATATTCACATCCCGACCCCATCCCCTGCTCAGAAAACCACAGTGAAAAACTTCTCTAAAGCAAATTTCACACTCCTCAAAACCGAGGTGGAATCCTTCAAAGCCCCAGGGCCTGTGAAAAATATGACCCAGACTGCAGAATCCTTTATAAATGCATTCTATGAACACCTTCAGGAATGCATGGATCATGCAATCCCAAATAAAACCAAGACCCAATCCTCCAAAGGCAGACATCCTGTCTGGTGGACCCCAGCCATAAACAAACTATACAATAGAAGGAGGAAGCTACTACATGATAGAGCAAAATCCCAAAAAGGGAAGTCATCTCTGATCAGTATTAGCAAAAAACTAAGGGCACTCATAAAATCGTCTAAGGCCAGCTTCGAGAGAAAAATTGCACAAGACACTAAGGATAATTACAAGGCTTTCTTTAGTTATGTTAGGAACCTGGGTGGGAATTCCCAGATATGCTCAGAATTAGTCCAAAATGACAAAAAATACACCGAACCCACAGACATTGCCAACATCCTAGCTGACAGGTTCAGCGCAAACTTCTCCCACCCCTCCCCACCAAAAGGGCAAATATCTATCGCAGCAGAGTGCTGCCCCCCTGACATCTGAGATGCTCAGGTAAGAGCCGCCCTCTCCAAAGCAAAAAACACAGTATCAATGGGACCAGACGGTGTCCTGGGCTGCGTCCTACATGAACTCCAAGAAGAGCTAAACCCAAACATAAAACTACTGTTCAATCTCAGCCTTACTACAGGATATGTACCCAAAGAGTGGAGTACAGCAACAGTGGTCCCTCTCCACAAAGGTGGTGTCTCAACGGACCCTGGAAACTATCGCCCCATAAGCCTGACTAGCTTGGTCTGCTAAGCTATGGAAAGGATCATCATGGACCTCATAAATAAAGATACTGAAGACGTACAGACACTGGATTCTACCCAGTTCGGCTTTGTTAAGGGCAGATCCTGCCACCTGGTCGACTTCTTTGAAACAGTCACCAAGGCCATTGACGAAGGGAAGGTGGTCCACACAGCTTACCTGGACCTCGCAAAAGCCTTCGATACAATACCCCACTCGGGCATTATAGATAAGCTCACCAGCTTAAATATAAACCCCTATGTCACTAGATGGGTTGCAAACTGGCTCAAGGACAGAACCCACATGGTTAGAATTGCTGGAGCCAAGGCTCTGTCCTGGGACCTCTCTTGTTCGGTATATATTTCTCGGAGGTACAGGCCAACACAGAAGGACTGTGGCTGACCAAGTTCGCAGATGACTGCAAACTGGGCGCCATAATCGACTCTCCAGCTGACACAAGCATCCTCCAAAAGGGCCTCATAGAAACAGACAACTGGCGCCAGAGCCATTGCCTCAAGGTAAACACCAAAAAGTGTATAATCATCCCCTTTGGCAAAAACAAAGTGCCCACAAATTACCACATAGGTGATAATCCATTAAGTACCGAAGAAGTAATTAGGGACCTGGGGACCCAAGTTGATAGCAATCTCTCATTTGACAACCATGTGGCCAAAGTGGTTAGAAAAACATTTTATATAGCCCACCTAATCATGAAGGGATTCACATCTAGATTAGAGGAGGTCATTGTGCCTCTTTACTCATCCCTCATCAGGCCCATAATCGAGTACAATGCCCCTTTTGGAATGTACCTTATCAAACACCTGCAGCAACTGGAAAGACCCCAAAAGTACCTCACCAAGAGGATCAAAGGGCTCAAACAGATGCCATATGCTGCCCAGTTAAAGAAACTCCAGCTCTACTCAGTGGCATACTGCCTGCTCAGAGGCGACCTGTGCCTGTTATATAAAGCCATGTCCAACCCGGAATTAAGGGACATGCTGCACCTCAAAAAATCCAAATCCCATCGAGCTACACACTCGAGAGACTTGAACCTCAGCACTGAAATAAATAGGACATGCTGGAGGGACAGATTCATAACCCAGAGGCTCCCTTCACTCTGGAATAAAATCCCAGTCCAGGTTAGGCAGAGTCCCTCATTGACTCTCTTCAAGAGGAATCTTGATGAGTGGATGGGAGATCATAGGTTTACCCCGGGTATCACTTCTGTGTCACTGTTAGACAGAGGCACAGTATACTAACTTCGAAAAAGGGCATAGCAAATTTAATTTAAAATGGGTGGCGAAAGCCAAACATACTCTGGCTAGGCTTATAAATGCCCTTGGACAGATAGCCTAGTATGAACCTATGAACCTATAATAATAAAAAAATTAACCTTTTGAAATTTTCACTATGAAGGAAGTGTCTATACAAAGCATTAGTGGACTTGTGATTTTTAATATCCCTAAAATATTTATGGACCCTATCCCTGAGTTTTCTTTAAGTATTTCCTACATAAAATGCTGTACATGAAACGCAAGTTGCCAAACACACTACTTTCACTGTGTTACAATTCATATCTCCTGGGCAGCTGATCATCATCATCATCATTAGCACCCTTTTTCCCATTTTCTACATGGGGTCAGGATATCATGTTAACTGTCGCCAACTCTCTTGATTCAGTGCCACACTCCTGCCTTCTTCACCACTCATGCCTGACTGTTGCAGATCTTCTTTCATACAATCCATCCAGCTCTTTGCTGGATGTCCTCATTTCCTCTTACCTTCTTCCTGTCTGTCTCAAATCTTCACCAGATTGTCTTCTGTTTTCTGCACGTGTCCAAACCACCATAATCTGTTCTCTTTGATCTTTTGTGCAATTGGAGCTACTTTGGATTGTGCTCTTATGTTCTCATTTCTTCATCTGTCCCACAGAGTGCATCCTACCACCCTTCTTAGGCAATTCATTTACATCACCTCTAGCTTCTTCATCTCCTCTGCCTTTACTGCCCAGGTTTCTGTACCATACAGTAGTACTGGTCACACCCTTATCTTATACACCTTACCTTTCAAGTTCTTTGGCATTCTTCTGTCATAGACTACACCTGACGCTCTATGCCAGTTGACTACAGCTCCTCTGATTCTAGCTTTGACCTCTTCATTCAGACTTCCCTTCTCCTCAACCACCCCTCTCAGATACTTGAAGCTATTTACCTGTTCCACTATCTTCCCTTCTATGCCAATTCTCAGCTTCTTCTTATTTCCCCAGTTTGCTGCAATTACCACTGTCTTATCTGTGCTTTGTTTCATCCCATGTGCCTTCAGTGTTGCATTCCATTGCTCTATACTTTACTGGAGTTCTTGCTCAGAGACTGCCTGCAATGCCACATCATCTGCATACATCAATTTTCTTGATCTGTCCTATCCAATTTGTTTGCTAATATAATCCACCACCCACTCCTACTGGGAACCCCTATTTGAGGCTGAACACTGTTCGTACTTGAGTCATTGGTTCCTTGTACATAGCCTGCACAAATTCTACCAATGTTTCTCAGACTTGGAACCTCCCCAATACTGCCCAGATCAGCTTTCTTGGGACCTTGTCATATGCTTTCTCCAAGTCTATGAATGCCCAGTTGGACTCTTTCCTCATCTCTAGCTTCTTCTCAACTATCTGTCTCACTGCAAACATCGGGTCAGTTGTGCTGCATCCTGATCTGAACCAAACTGCTCATCTCCCAACTTACATTCTACTGCTCTGCATATCCATTTTTCAGTCACCCTCTCTAGAACTTTCATGGAGTATGATAGGTCCTGATTCCTCTGTACTGCCCACAGTTGTGGATGTACCCTTTGTTCTTGTACACTGGCATGAGTATTTATTTATTTATTTATTTCAGTTTGATGACCGGGGAGGTCCACTGGGCTCAGGATCCCATTTTCCGTGGAGGCCAAGGGAGAGAAGCTCCACATTACATAATAATATAAAAGATAAAACAAAAGAAAATACAAAAGATAAAATTAAAATTAAGGTTCAAAGATACAGATACATAAAGATGCAACAGTCAGCCTAAGTGATAAGAATACTGGTAGATTGTGATACAGAGACATTAAGAGGTATAGTGTTTACATAACATATGAGTCGTATATTGACATATTGACATATGAGTCATATATTGACAAATGAGTCATATATTGACATGGTTGGTTAAAAGGGTTACATAGAGTCTGAGTCTTGTTATGGCAGAGTGGTAGAACAAGCATAAATGTTAGGGAGGGGAATAAAGGGAGAGCAAACTATTTACAATACTTACATATATACACAAGACAACTGTAGACAGAAAGTAAATCTAGGAACAAAGTTGATGGTAGTAGGAAATAGTATAGAGATACAGTTAGTGTGTGCGGAGTAAAAGTCTAGGTGGGGAAAGTGCAGTTGCACTTCCACCTAGAGAACAAGTAGGAATGGAGTAGAGGTTTGAGGTTGTCAGAATTTTCTGTCATTCGTAAAGAAGGAGAGAGAGAGAGTTCCACTTTTTGGCTAAGGAAAAAGATAGGAGGTACTGCCCGGCAGGTCACTTTGGTTTGTGGACAGTGAGTAGGTTTAGGTGAGCAGATCTAAGTGGCCTGTTAGGGGTGTATGGTTGTAGGATGTTGGATAGTGCAGGACATTTAGAGGGGTTAAATAATACCCTGTGGGTAGTGGTAAGTTGGAGGTAGTCTAGAAGGTTGGGAAGTTCTAGCTAGTTTAGCGAGTGAAGTGCAGAGCAATGGTGGGAGGAGTGTTTGGCTTTGATGGCGAATTTTGAATTGTTATTATAACAACTTTCCATTTTTGAGGAGATGGAGGCAGATAAGTTAGTTAATAGAGGGGCACCATACATTAGTGAGGGAAGAAGATAGGTAGTGGCGAGTGTTTGTGTAGAAGAAGGAGAGAGATAGTGGATGTTTCTATATAACAGGCCTAGGTTTTGATGTGTTTTCTTGATGTTGAGTTAAATATGTGTGCCAAATTTTAGGTTTTCATCTATAGTGACCCCAAGGAGTTTGGCATAGGGAACAATTTCTATGGTTGAGTTGTTGTGGCTTCTAATTTGGAAGGACTGTTTGTCAAGAGGGAAGGATTTTGAGGGGGAGAAGAGTAGTATTTTAGATTTGTTAGCATTTAGAGATAGGTGGTTTTGGAGCATCCAGTTCTCAGTTGTGGAGAAGGCAGTTTGGGTGTATGCTAGAAGTTCAGGGAGGTTGGTTTTGCAGCAGATTAAAGTGGAGTCATTGGTGTATTGTACTATTTTGGTGTTTGGGATGGCAGAGTGGAAGTCGTTGATAAAGATATTGAAAATCAAGGGGCCACGAATGGAAACTTGGGGAACTCCAGTGGGGGTAGGAAGGAAGTTAGAGGTGCCTTTCCTCCATTTTACAGCTTGAGATCTATTGGAAAGGTAACTTGAGAACCAGGATAGTGTATTGTGTGAGAGGTTGAGGTTAGCTAGGTGGTTAAGGAGATGAGAATGGGAGACAGTGTAGAAAGCCTTAGAGAGATCTAGTAGGACTGCTGATACTATTTTACCAGTGTCACGGGCATGATTGACTATATCAAGGAATAAAAGTAGAGCAGTTATAGTGGCCAGGACAGAAACCATGTTGGATGTGAGAGAGGAGGTGGTTTTCGGTAAGGAAAAGCATTAGCTGAATGTGAACGCATTTTTCCAGTATTTTTGAAATTGGGGAGAGGATGGCTATGGGGTGAAAGTTTGAGGTATTGTTATTTATACCTCCTTTATGGAGAGGATGTATAAAGGCAGCACGCCACAGCTTGGGAACGTATGATTCCTGTATGGATCTGTTGATTAGGATGCTAATGGGGAGGGCGATTCCATCTGCGGCAATTTGTAAGAATTTAGATGGAATGTTATTTGGGGCATTAGAGCAAGGTTTCAGTTTGCTGAGGAGTTTTTTTATATATGAGGTAGAGACTGGATTGAGTTGAAAAGTGGGGGGAGGGTTTGGGTTTGGAGGCTGGGGTAGAGTGACTGAACTGTGAGGATGGGTTAATAGGGAAGGTCTTATTTAGTTCAGCTATAGAATTAATAAAGGAGGAGTTGAAAAGAGTGGCAATTTCTGGGTCGGACTTGGTAGTGTCAGGGCAGGGATTATTTTTGGTGCCTGGGATGAGAAGTGAATTAATGGACTTCCAGAATTGTTTGGGGTTTTTAGAGTGGTTGGCTTGGAGAGTCATAAAGTAGGATTGTTTGTCTTTGGATATATGTCTTTTAGTAAGGTTGCGGAGTTGCTTATATTGAATTAGGGTCTCTGGTTGTTTATTGTGCTGAGATCATTTCCAGCATTTATCTCTCTGTTGCATAAGTTTTTTGGTTTCCCTAGTTAACCATGATGTGGATTTGGATTTGATTCTTATAGTTTGAGGTGGTGCATGGGAATTAAGTACATTTAGGAAAGTAGAGTTAAAGGCCTCGATAGCACTGCCAAGTGGTAAAGTCTTTAGATTGTTCCAGTTAGCTTGTTTAAGGGTATTAGAGAAGGTTAGAGGATTGAAGTTTGTTGGGTTGTGTGTATGTAGGTATTGGTGCTGGAGGGGAGGAGACTGGGTTGCTTGGTGGGTGAAGGCAGGCTGGTGGTCACTGAAAGAGTCGGGGAGGATTCCAGAGTCTAGGATGTTGTTAGGTTGGGTAGCTAGGATACAGTAAAGTGTAGATCCTGGAGGATTGATCTTTTTGGGTCTAGTGATAGAGTTGGTTAACTGAGTAAAGTTGAAAAGATTGATAGCTATGGCTGGGTTAAGGTTATTAATTTTGTTCCAATCTATATTAACATCTCCTAAAATGTAGGTCTCTAGGTTAATATTAGTTGAGGCCCATTGGAGGATTTCTTCAAGGGTGGTAGTATTGTTACCTGGGGGAATATAAAGGGATATAAAGCAGATACTTTTGTGAATATTCATTTGTAGTAAACCTATGACTAGTTCTGCATTGTAAAACTGTGGAATGGGATTTGGATATGGAATAATGGGGAGTATATTGGAGAATATCAAGGCTACTCCTCCACCTTTTCTGTTTAAGTGATCAAATCGAAGGACTTGAAAGCCAGGGGGTAGGATTTCTGAGTCAGAGATGGTAGGTTTTAGCCAAGTCTCAGAGATGGCTACAATGTCTGGAAGGTTGTGGTGAAGCCAGGCATGGAAAAGAGTGGATTTATTTCTTAGACTTTGGGCGTTGAGAGTAAATATTTTTAGGGTTTTAAGATTAGTGGTTTTGGCACATTTTGGGGGGATGAGATTGTTAGTAGTGCTAGGTCCAGGGTTTGGGTGGATATCACCTGATAGAAATAGGTTGAAGAAAAAGTGAGATAGTAGGAGATTCAGCTTGCCTTTAGACTGTTGTGCACAATTGATCAGAGCTTTAGGGAAGTAATGCTTTGTAGAGGTGGGTAAAATCTTTGGTTTAAAGTAGTGGAGAGGATTGGGCTGTAGTAGAGAGAATGATATGGTATGGAAGTGAGTTGTGGTGGAGTTAGATGGTGGAATGGGAGTTGAAAAGTGGGACAGAAAAGAGGGGGAAGAGGAGAGGAGGTATAGGAGGTAGTAAGGTACAGTGGAATTAGAATTAAGAGGGTGATGAAAGGGATTCATAGTGTGTGAAGGAGTGGAGAATACATAATGCAACAGGTTAAGTATGAAAGATAAGGAAGTATGGGAAGTATAGTGTAGGTAGGGTAAAAGAGAGATAGAGAGAGAAAGCAGGGGTGTAAGTGTAGTGTAATGTATTTGTGGAGTCGTTTTAATTAGTGGGAGGATAGGAGGATGTAAGTGTAGGGAGTGGCCTATAATTGATGGGAGGAGTGGAGAAGGATGAGAAGGCCAGTAATTGATGTGAATTGAGAGGGGAGGAGTTTACTGGAGAGATAAATTTATGGACAGTGGGGGTGGGTGGGATTTGGGGATAGGGTAGGGGAGAGGAGTGAGCCCGCAGGGCGAACGGAGTGGGTAGAGACAAGAGAGTGGAACAGATCAGGATGAACAATCAGTAGATTGCTGATTGCTCAGGTTGGTCAAAGTTCAGGTGAGTAGAGAATAATAAGTAAAGTAGTAATGTACAGAGGAGGAAAATTGTGGTTACAGAATAGCAAAGGATATGTGAGGGAAATATAAGGGCAAGGTATGGGCAGCAGAATGTAACAGAAGAAATATATAGGATAGCAGGAGCAGGGTATAGGCAGCAAAAGTAGAAGATGTGAGTTACAGGATAGCAGGATAGGATAATGGATGGGACTGGATGAGGGGGGCCACCTAGTTGGAAGGGAATTAATACAGTGTACGTAAGTGTCTGGGAAAGGCTGGTCAAGGGCTGGATACTAACTATGAGTCAGCTAAAGGAGGCAACAAAAGAGGGAGTAAGAGTCTGTAATCTAATTACTAAGTACAGAGAAGGGTATGGCTGCTGGCAGTCCTGGCTAGGAGCTAACAATTATAAGCTACAACACATAATACTATTAAATGTCAGCTTTTCTGCCAGTATTAGGAGAACACATACTTTCTTCCTTCCTTTCTTGGAAGAGCACAGGGATGAGACCGCAGGTGATATGGAAGGGTCCTGAGATGCCAGATACTCAAATTCTTAGCCTCAAGTGGGAGGAAGGCAGCTAGAGAGCAGGGAATACTGAGGGAGCAAGACTAAAAGTAATGGAGAGAAAAGAAACAATAGACCTTAGTAGGTAGTACAGACAGTATAACTAAGCAAAATTTCAAAATACAGCATTAATGAGTTCATTCAACATTGCTGGATGAAGTACAGGAAAAGGTAGAATCAGAGCAACAAAAGTACAGTCATTCAACAGAGCAAGAAGCCAAGGGAACACTTTATATAAGTATGCTTGTTCTCCAGTCATCTGGGATACATCTTTCTCTCCACACTGCTATGAGTAACCTCAGGTGCCATTTCTCTCCTATCTCACCCAGAATCTTTATCATATCTGCTGTGACCTTATCTAAGCCTGCTGCTTTCTCTAACTTCATTTTCCCTAGTGCTATTCTTACTTCTTCTAGGGAAGGCTTCTCTTCTTCTCTCATTGTAGGCTGTATCGTGGGCAGTGAAGCTTCTGTGGGGTTTTCTTCATTCAAAAGCTGCTGCAAATACTCCTTCCATCTGCCTTTGATATCCTGTGGACTGGTGAGCAGATTGTTGCTGGCATCCCTGATAAAGTGTGTCTGACTATCTTCTTTATCTTTCTGTCTTTGCCTTGCAACCTGATATAGTTACTTTGTGCCACCTAATGAGGCACTTTCCAGAAGTTGGTAGAGTGTCTCTGATGCCCTATTCTTTGGTATTGCAACTACTTTCTTAGCTTCTTTGTTAGACCAACCAGTATTTCTTCCTAGCCTGGTCAGTCTTTTCTATCTTCCACTTTTTTCCTGCACTCCTTCTTTCTTTTCATGACTTCCTGGACATCTGCATATTATATTACTCCCAGTTAATATTTTCTAACATGTTAAGGCCAGTGATAGAATGGCTTACACGTTGCATGTGTTAGATAACTGATGAATGACCAAGAAACACAGAAAGGTAAGAATGAGCTATATATTTGTAAGCAAAATGATAACAGGTTGCATTTTATAACACACACTCTAACACTCAGGGCCAGATTCAATAAAGTAAAATATCTGTGTCAGAGTACTGCAGCAGCTTCTGCACAGAATATGGCTGCCTAGCAATCCAGTAAACAATGCTGGGGGCATGCATGAGCCTGCCAGCACTATTCTGACATGGAAACCACTAAATAATGCTAATTACATCATTTGCTGGTGAAAAACATGCAAATGAGGTGAAGTAGTGATTCAGTAAGCAGGCAGGCATCCATGTCAGAGCAGTGTCTTTTGCAGAAATGTATTCAGTTACTAACTGTGCCCATTTTTGCAAAAATCAAAACTGAGGTATGACAGCTCAAAGTAAAGCATGTAGTATAACTATTAGGCATGCCAATAGCCAAAGATATTGCCATTGGCATGGAGACAGTTGCAAAATTATGAAAATCAAAGTTTACTTTTTTTGGACAATTTCACTGTTTAAGCATAATGAAGTGGTGCACAAATGAGATCATGCAGAAAATAAGAAAATAAATGTAAAAAGACAATTTTAAGTGAAATTTTCATGTTTCCATTATAGTGGGTAGCATGCAGTACCAAAGCAATAACAGGTAACACTGACTGCTAAGGAAATAGGCTCCAGTGTAGTGGTGTAACAAAGGACTAAGGCAGTGGGGTATGCAAATGAGCAAAATTTATTGAACAGAAAAATAGGAGAGTGTGTCCACCTGCACCTAACCATGTAGGAGCTATAATGCTGTAGTATAAGCAGGAGAAACAGCTGACATAAAAATGGGGATGTGTCATGCTTGTTGTAAGCACATTGGAGCTCGGCTGCCTGTATTTGTGCTCAGCTAAGCACAACTAAGCAAAGGTATGTATCTGATGTAGTTCAAGAAATGCTGAGCATGTTCTCATCCCTGGAACGGTTCTTTTTGCTGAAAACTGTTTACTATAGCTGCAGGGGTTTGTGCGGTGCACCATGGGGCTTAAACACAAGGGAAATACAAAAAAAAAACAGGAACTAGCAGAAGTGTTTACATTTGAGCAACAGATGTGCGCGGCATGCCATGGGGCTTAGAAGGGGCAAAAATGGGAAGGAAAAAAAAACTGGGAAATAGCAGAATAAAGGCACTCAAGTAATAAAAATATAGCTGGCAGGTGGAATGTATCATAGTTAGCCAATCACACAGGCAGCATCTGCAGCACACCGGTATAAAGTATGCAAACACCTTTCAGTTTGTTTTTTCCCATAAACTCTGCACCACTGGTGTACACACTCAGTGGAATTTCAACTGAAAAAACGTGAGGGGCTGCTGTCACTTTGATACATCAGTATTTTCTAGAGGCTGAGGGTGGAGAAGAGGATAATGCTGACAAGCATCCTAGACTGAAGAGGAAGAGAAGAGTGTTCAGACCCAGTGTTACCTACTAGGAGCTACATGATCTGGAGATTCTAGAGCACTACAGGATGGACAGGGACTTACATCAGCAACTCTGCAAGCTGTGCAAGTCTCACTTCAGACCCAGAGCCAACAGAGGGGATCCCATCCCAGTTGAAACCAAGGTATGTGTAGCCTTAAGAATACTAGCTACAAGTACCTTTCAAAGACCTGCTGGAGACATCATGAGGGTCTCACAGACCTCTGTATCCAGGGTACTCCACCATTCCTGGATGTCATGTTAGCACATACCAGTGAGCACATATATTTCCACAACACCCATGAGGAGAGGACCAGCAATATGCATCTCTTCCACCATGTAGAAGACTAACCAGAGGTAATGGTTGCCATAGACTGCATGCACATCCACACCAAGGCACCACCTGGGGAAGAGGGTAAAGTCTTTGGCACCCTTAAGGGTTATTACTCCATCAACTGACAGGTTGTGTGCAATGCCCAGGGCATTATCATGAATGCGTGTGCTGGCATCCCTGGTAGTTATCACGACTCCCATATCTGCCATGCATCACAGCTGTACCAGGCATTTCCCAGGGGGGACATACCATATGGCCATCTTGTGGGGGTTGCTGGCTATGCACTGGAGCTGTGGATGATGACACCCATCAGAAATGCGCACACACACACACACACACACACACACACACACACACACACACACACACACACACACACGCACACAAACACACACACACACACTAAAGAATGCCATAATGAGGCACACTCACAAACCAGAAACATTATAGATTGTGTGTTTGGAATGCTCAACTCACAGTTCCACTGCCTCAACATATCTGCTGGAGCCCTGCAGTACTCTCCAGCCACATGTGCACACATGTTAATAGTATGTACCATACTACACAATATGATCCTGCTGAAACAGCTGTGGCAGGAACATCACAGGGAAGGACCACACAGCCCCCCACCATTGCTAAGGCCCCCACAGGCACAAGAGAACTCGGAGGAGGAACCCCCTGAGCCTGGTCCTGTAGGTAGATGGAGGTGTGCCGAGTATGCCCAGGCCTTGGCAAAGAGGCAATGCATAGCACACACACTAACTGTATTGACCCAGGGACTGACATCTCTCTCTGACTTGCACACACAGTAAAATGGATACCACACACATCACACTACCTGTATCTTACCATGTATAGGCTATGTACTGCATGCATCCGACAGAACCAACCCTCAAGCACCATCCTCACAACTGCTGCAGGCACAAGGTAAGTCTGGTTTTAGCCACAAAGAAAGGTGGCAAACCTATTAATGGGAGGCATCACTACCTCATAAATCAAAATGGAATATGAAGGCTTTTGAACTGCATCCTCCCAAGCAGTGATAGCATGTAATAGCTACACATTAAGTATATGAGACACATACATAACTGTCCTTTAACAAATGTATCACTATTATTGCTTATGTTTGTGTTATGCTTACATATGTAACTACACAGTTAAAAAAATGTAACGATGATCATGAATATACTGTGCAATATTCAGACATAAAATAAAACTTTGACTGGCTTGTGGCACAGCAATGATAGGAAAATGTATACAATGATGTGTTTTAACAAACCATCACAGTGCAGTTACACAGCATCATAAGAGAAATGGTCCTCAAACAGTACATGCCAATAAAGGTTTTCCTCCAGCATTATACATGTTGACACCCATTCAACAATCAAATACGAAAGCAGTGTACAACATTGAATTCACTACAAACCATTGCCACACATACAAGGTAACCACTTCATGCTGCTCTTCAAACCATGGCAGAATTACAAGCAACTTATTCAGTATGCTAGTTGAAAACTGATGTTTTTCATTGAGATTATGAAAACAAACATTGCATAATCTAAGTTGAATAAAAAAAAAAAAAAAAAAACTCCTGTTGATAACACCTGAGACAGCATTCCTTTTAAAAGTATGTACACATTAATGTTATTCACAGTAAATCAATAAGTATTATAACTACCTTGCAGGTGCATTATGGGAAGTCTCACATAAGTATTTGCATTCCAGAATGTCATAAGACTACATATCTAACGCTGGTGATTTAAAAATGTTAATACTATTTGTGGAGAAATAAAGGTGGGATGTGATAACATACCTCTCTCCCTCCACTGCTCCTCAAACCTGTGAATACGCTCTATGCACAAATTGTTATTTCTGGCACAGTCTTCATCTATTGCAGAAAGGAAAAAATGATGCATTACAGCAGCAGATGGATTGTTTTAGTTCAGTACATAATGACTCTTCTGTACAACAACAGACAATTGAAAAAATGGTGATTATCACTTTAGCTAGCACTGACATACAATATCACAATGCTCACTACTGTGCACTCATGGGGATTACTTCAGATAAATAAAAAGCTAGATTCAACTTACAACTGTCACCTCTGTTCACACTACAAGCTAGAACTCTACTTGCCTAGCCAATTGATCTTGGTTGTAATTGTATGAATTGCTAGAAGTCAAACAACTTACTGTACATCTCTGAGTATTTAGGGAAGCATTACACACTAACAGGTATGCCAGTCTAAGATGTCATTGTGTAAGTGTACAGATATACTTAACCATGTGGACAAAGACCTATAAATGTACACAGTTATAATATGCTGAACTTATTGTAGTGTTTTGTCGTAATCAATAAAGTTGTGTATAAATATATATGATGCACAATACCTTAATCTTCCAGTCTTCCTGTCTGTACATAAACTTGAATACAAATTAATACATATGTATGTGTACATAGACTTATAAATATAGAAGATAGACCTATATGTATAGGTGCACATGTTTGTTATTTTGTATGGACATGTACATACATATATTATCCTAATGCAAAACTGTACATGATAATTAAAATAAAAGTGAAAGTGTTGCTATGTGCCCTACATAGGCTGCTATATATGTTTAACATCACATTGTACATAATATATCCACAATGCTTTGTGAGATGTGAACTGGTGATATCCGTAACATATATACCTAATTGAGTGGAACAAAAGGACCACCATTCATAATGCGTTTCAAGCAAGTCAGGCATATCTGTGTAATAATATTCAATCTGGCTAATGATGTATGCAATGCCTGTGGAGGAATTTGAACAACACTATGCAATTGTCATCAGATTGCTCACAGCAATACCCCAAAACTATAACAGTTCAGATTTTCATTTGTCATAGTTTGCAGCAAAATATTTGCCTGCACCTGAAGCACATAAACAACCATCAAGGGAATTACTGTTTAACTGTGAGATTTAAACCTACACATAAACTGAGGAAGGAGTACACTCAATGAAAAAAGTAATGGATTGATTGCATTGGGTTCATTGTCCAGCCCATTAGGGGACAGCATCATAGTTCATGGTGTAGCCTCCAATAGGGAGGATAATGTGGTTGGCCATTCTGATAATGTGGGGACATCAGATAATGGACATGATGATGACTATGATCCACTGTCCGATGTAGAGTCTGGTAATGGTGGTGGCTGTTCCCCACAATGGATCAATATTGCCTGTCTACACATGGGAATGTAGCAAATATGCTTGGTTATGTGCCAAAGGGTGTCTACTTATTATTAAAGGCACATGAACATTCACAGCAATTTCATAGCTGTAACCTGCATGCACTTGCCTCTGCCACCAATTGTGTAGCATACCAGCTGCATGTGTTAATTGCAGGCCAGGAATGCAGATATGGAGAGGTCATGGCAGCATTGGCTACACAGCCTGACAGTGCGGTATCTGTTGCATGCTCTGTTTAAAGCCTTGTTACAGTGGTGCTAGAGCAGTACTTTAGTATGAGTCGTGTTATGTGCTCTTATTGTAGTGAGCAGATTACCTCCAGTGGGTAGAGGCAGACCTCCTCTCAATGGAGCCACGCATAAACCTCAGACATCAACATTGGTGCTGCTTCATGTGCATGCATCTGCACAATAAACTGTGAGCCCAGCACTAATGCCCAGACTGTCACATCACAATACTGCTCCTACCTATACTGTGTCCCAAAATGTTAGTGCCACCACATCCAGCTCCTTGGTACATCACCATGGGCTGAGTATTTCTGGATGTGGCATTGGTAGCCAGGACCACGGTGAGAGCTGACAGCATGGGTGTGGTAGACTGCATTAGACTAAAATGACAGTTGATTCAATGTGTGTCATGCTTTGGTCATTCTGTTCGTGTGGCAAAGATGAACACCATTCTGACCACTGACTAGTCTATCTGTAGATATTTGTTTTTTCAGTTGTCTGATGCCAGAGGGTTTTTCTTATCATTTATCTGGTTGGTGGCATAAAAGATAAAAAGATTCATCCCAAGATGGTTTATTTATTTATATTTGATAATCATCTAAGTGGATTAGTTACCAGACCCTTTTCAGCCATCACTCAGGCCAACTGTAATCACAAAAAACAGTTAATATGTAAAACACAGTGAGAAGTGTGAAGAGTTTACATTTCCAAACTGAGATATAATAGAACATTTACAAGACATTATGTCAAGGCAATAGAACTAAATTAAAACAAAAGACTAAAAAATTACAATGTCAAGACTGTGGAAGGTGACACTAAATCATCGGTACTTTCACTGGCAGTATGACTCTACTACTACTACGAGCACTGCCCATTGTCTTGAAAGCAAATACAAATAGCTTCACTCATGAGATGGACCTTTAGTATGGTCTTGAATGTTTTTGCTGATTCTTGTTGTAGTACACAGCATGAGTGTATACATTTAAGAAGCATTTCCAGAAGTAAGGACATGCATATAAATACTGAGCATTTGCAGGCAGCAGTGCCATTTTGAGAGAACAGCCAGAGTGTTAACATGTATGTGTAGTAGTCAGTCTAAGTTTATTTCAGTTTAAGTTACAAAGCATCATTCCTGATGTGTTTATGTGCAATAAAGCAGCTTGAACTGAACCCACAAATGTTTTATCCTGACCAGATGAGCGACACTTGTTCTCTTATCTCTGATGATACGTGACTCTGTTTGGAAGAGCCAAGTTTATAAAGGGGCATCTTTTGGCAATTTTTGCTTGTCTGTCTTTGGATGCCTCTTTCTTCTTAATCTCACATTATATAATTTTGAAAAGGGTTTTCACATACATTAGTTTACCTCCATAAGATCGTATGTTTGTTTTTGGAAGTTGCCTCTTTCTTTCTCCTTTTGAAACTCCTCACAGTGCTTCTTTAACATTTAACATGGAAGACTGCTTTGCTTATTGTTCTGATTTTTGCTAGATGGGGGTCTGAATTGCAGGTCCTTATTTCTGGGCACACTTACTTGATTTTCCAAAATGAGAGGGTGAGTTAAAACCACCTGATTTTTTTAAGCCAAGGACTGTGTCTGAATTTATTCTGAACCAGACCATTCATCTCCCTGGGTTTTGTTTTGTACCTCAAATAAAGAAGGAAGCATTCTGTGTACCTTGGATATCCCACAGACAGTTGAGATTTTGCCTGGACAAAACTAAGTAGTTTAGAAAGTATAACCAACTGTCTGTATCATCTGACATCAAAAAGGAAATGCAACCATTTTAAAACTATACTGTTTCTAGATTCCTGTCTCACGCTACCAAATTTGTTATACTCACTATGGAAAAAAGCCCACCTCAGAAAGTTAGGGATCACAGAAAGTCAAGGATCACTCTACCTGAACTATGGAAACTTTTGAGGATTTTTGGAAAGGGTGAACATTAGGTCTATGTTACAGATGGCTACTTGGTCTTTTTGCACATTACAAGCTTGATTCAGGCTCTAGAGCTAGAACTGGATTAAAAAAAAGCCAACCTTCAAGGCCATCTAGACTCTGGCCATTCTCTGGCCACCCTTTCTTAAGCCATGGCAATTAGTGATCTAATGAAGAGAATAATACAGTTGTGCAAGTTAACTTACCATAACTACAGATGTTCAAGGTATTTTTGCAGTAAAAGCACCCTCCCTCCCTCCTTCAGCCTTTTCTTCCTACTGTTTCTTTGGCTGGGGTGAGATACCCTACTTTGCCTTGACCAGCCAACATGACAATAGCTGCAGGATTTGATCTAATTCCTATATAGCTTCAGGGTTTATCCTCCACTTTGTACAAGAAAGCACTGAGATTTTTTTGTCATGCCTGTAAGCCACTCTTATACCCCCAAAGTTTTCAAGATTGGTTAGATATCTGATCCTTGGTAGAATACATTTTATATAGTTATGGTTGCTGCAACAGTAAATACATTATAAATTAATTCCAGTAGTCTCACTAGAAGTGACAAAACTATCAGATGTTCTACTAAATATAATAGCAACATATTTAATAGAATTATTGATGAACATTGATCCATTCTTAAGGGGGATACTATCTTAGTTTCCTACCATCACACATCCTGAAATATAAAGGAACATTTGCATGATAAAAGAGCTTGGGCTCTAGACTAATAGGTTGGCTATTTGCCAACTGTGAAAAATGTTCATTATGTAAATATGTTTTGTCTTCCAAACATTTTTTCCACTAGAAATACTCACAGGTTTATTTGAACTGAAATATATAATTTCCTTTATTACACAACATATTATTTAATTAACAAAGTTTTTCTGTGGTAGGTCTTGTATGTAAAAAGATGTTTAAAGGGAAGATTAACTTGCATTTAAGTGACGTATGAGTCCTGACTGCAAAAAAAAAAAAAAAAAAATGCTCTCAGTGTAAGCGACCACTCATATTGAAAGCATATCTCTCAGTTTTCTGACAAATCGAGTACTGAAGTCACTCAAATGACATATACTTGAGTTTCAGATTCATATCCTTCACAAAATTCATGTTAACGCAAACCTGCTATTCTAGCAACTTTCTATGTCTATAAGAACAACATTTAAAATCTGTCCCTATTTTGGGCCTTTGTCCCCCATTATTTTTGGCTTTGTCCAGAATTCTTAGTTGTGAGGTATAACTGAGAGCAGGCTGATAGCAGGTGTTTTGTAATTTGGTCACTGTAGTAAACCTGTTTATATATAGGTCTTGTACTAAAGTAAGTCACTTACACTGAGAG
The DNA here is from genome assembly GCF_019279795.1 of Protopterus annectens. Taxonomy (NCBI): domain Eukaryota; kingdom Metazoa; phylum Chordata; order Ceratodontiformes; family Protopteridae; genus Protopterus; species Protopterus annectens. Next base: position 251,811,641 of record NC_056744.1, on the reverse strand, counting down.
TAACTCTTTTGGAATCAGGGCAGACTTACACTGACAGCAATTCTTTTGGAATCTGGCCTACCATGTAAAAAAGCAAAAAGTGCTTTATATAGAAATGCCCTGTTTCATTCATAATCCAGATTTCTTTTTATTGGCATTGATATTGCATTATTTGATTAATTGGGTAAAACTCCTTTGGATAGGGTGTCTGATGACAAACAGAGAGATTCCGGATTTTAAATGTTGGAACACTTTCATCTTTGTATTGAGAGAGCATTTATATATTTTTTTTCATAGCTGTTTATAGAATATTATACATGCTCATTTATTTTCATCTAAAC